>NC_029792.2:69752535-69810932 GCF_000816755.2 Arachis ipaensis
CCCATCTGGGAAAGCCCTTGGTTGATGAACAAGGAAATAAGCAGTTGTCACAACTCAAGGAAAAGCTGGAGGAACCTAAACAGCCAGAGACATGTGAAGACAACAACAAAATTCCCTTAGAAGAAGAAGTCACCAAGAGCAAGGCAACATCAAAAGGGACAAAGAAGAAGGTACCAAGGGGGTGGAGGAACAAGAAGATCCCTACGGAAGACTTCTCTCCAGGAGATAAAGTGATCTCAGCTTACTTCCCAGATATCCCCCCTAATCTCCTTACTGTACCATCTCAGCTACCTAAGGTCTTCACTATCAACAGAGTTCTCTCCTTGGAACATGTAGAGATCATTGATACAACCAATGGATATAAGTCCAAGGCAAGAGGGGAGGACTTGAAGCATTATCAACCTCCCTAATGAAGGAGAAACGTCAAGCTAGTGACGCTAAAGAAGCGCTTCATGGCAGGCAACCCATGTTTAATGAGCTTTTACTAGTGAATAAGTCAATATTCATGAATTCCAACCCAAACTTGACAAACACTTGGTGAAATCCTTATATTGCAGTATATAGTGAAGAACAAGTTTGGTGTTCAAAGCGTGCCAAGAAAGCATGAATGCAACTCAGAGCATGCTAGTCGGACAGTACAAAAGGAAGGACTATACACTTGTTCTAAAAAGGGAAGTCATTGGAAAATGTTGCCATGCAACATTGAAGAAAGGAGACCCTTGAAGACCGACCTAATAGCCCTCATAAAGTGATGATCCTTGTCCTTTCTCCATGCACAACCCCAACCGTCCATCAAGCAACCATTCCATCAATCCACACCCTCCATTCACTCACAACCTCTCTATATAAGTGATCGTTGTTCCGTACCTCACTCTGCACACCTCTCCAATTCGGATTCCCCTTCACTCCCTTCATTGCACTCAACCCTAAACAACCAAAAGTCTCCACACCATTGCCAACTTCACACATTAACCCTCATTCATGGCATCTTCGAGCTCTAAAAGAAGGAAGGGAAAGGAACCTATGGAGCAACACCCGTATGATGAAAAGAGATTTAGAAGCTTGCACCATGCATTGCAATACGGGTGGATGGTGGATAAGGAGATCATTTATGAGCTGGGATTTCAAGTTAGGAAAACTGAGTGTCCCGAAATCATAAAGAAGGTAGAAAAGAGAAGATGGGAGCTCCTCACTGATCCGGTCATTAAGGTGAATGCAAATCTTATAAGAGAGTTTTATGCAAATGCGGTCTGATATGATAAGGCAGATGAGTCATATACAAGCTTTGTTAGAGGAAAGATTGTGGATTTTGGTCCCATGAGTGTCATGAAGGCATTAAAACTGCGGTCCATACCATTTGAAGAAGAGAGTTATCATTCAAGAATGGATAACAACCCTAATCATGACCAGATTGTGCAAGACATTTGTATACCAGGAGCTGACTGGGAGAGATATGCAGATAGGAGACCAAGGTTCATCAAGAGAGCAGATCTCACTCCGGAAGCAAAGGGGTGGTTCGAAATCGTAAGGAAGTCCATCCTCCCAGCAGCGAACAACTCGGAGGTGAATCTCAAGAGAGCCACACTGGTACATTGTATACTCAAATGAGGAGAGATCAAGGTTCATGAACTCATAGCAGAAGGCATTAGAAAAATGGCAGAGAAAAGCGACTCAAGAGGAACGTTAGGTTACCCCAGCACTATTTACCGACTGTGCAAGAAAGCTGGGGTGGTGTTTGAAGATGAGGACTCCGTGTGGATAAAAGAGGGCATTCCAATAACCGTTCGACAAATGCATGCTACCGCATCCCCCCTGCCTCAACGGAAGCAAAGGAAGAGGACAGCCCCTCAAGTAGTGGAAAGACAAGTCTTAGAGGGGCAAGCACCAGCCACCTTGGATATGCACGAATTACAGGAAGCCATTGATGGGCTATCTCGACAATATTTGGAAAGCCAAGGAGCACAGAGAGAGCTTCAACTATAGATGATGGGGCAGCAAGAGGAGTCACTCTCAAGATGGATGACTCAACAAGGGGAGTGGCAAAAGCAAATGATGGATCAGCAACTGAGTCAAGGGCAACAATGGAGTGAAACATTCCACAGGATGGAACAAAGGCAAAATGAGCAACAAGAATCCATCCAGAGGCTAATCAACATCCAAGCACATCAAGGTGCACATATACATGAGATGCATCGAAGACAGATAGAACAGGCAGAACTATTGGACGAGCAAAGGGCATTCGCAGAAGGAGTTTACCTGAGCGAGACTAGGCATCATATAAATACTCAAGCCAGGCTCGGTTACTTGGTAGGATAGCTGCCTATATTGCATCCAGGAATCACAAGGTATGAAGAAATGAGGGATGAATTAGCACGAGAAGAAAGACAAAAGGTGGAAGAGAGTCATGAATCAGTGAGGAAGGCACTTGAGGATTGGAAGCAAGCAAGATTGGCACGGATGCGAGGGAATGCAAGAGGACACAAAGAAGACAAACAAGGAGGAAAGCATGGGCATCCACAAGAGTAAAAGGTGGTGACGTTCCTTCTTTGGTCCATCTTTTTCTATGCTTTGAATAAGGAAGATCTTGTATGAAATAGAACTTGCTTTCATGTTATGTTTAAACCTTTTTCAATTCTGTCTTTTAAGTTTTTGTGTTGAAAAGGTCTATGTTTGCTGGTCTTTATGTCACTGCACCCTTACTTTGCTTACTTGTATGTTTGTCCCTTTAAATCAAATGAAAAGAGAATGAGTATTTTTAAAGACCAGAGAGGAGTTCATACTATGGAGTAAGTTCATGAGTTTATGGTGTGATTATAAGTTAGCTAAGTTGGTTCAACCACAAGGTGAGAAGACAACTATCTGTCATGAATACTATGCTTTGAACACACCCCATGGGACTAACTAAATAAGAAGATCCTAATAAGAAAAAGGGAAAGAACAATAAAGGTTGAAAAATAAAAGAAAAAGAGTAAGCAATAAGGCTAGGCACCAATGGTTTTAATCTTGAGGCATGTGTCTGTGGTGCTCCTGTGTGAGGGATCTACTTGGATGAATAAGCTCTTAGGGGTGTCTTATCACTTGGTAACTTGGGTTAACTAACTCGAAATTATCAGCTAAAAGTCCACTATCTGGTTCGGGAGTGTTGGCTGAAAGCTTATTTTAAAGAGTTGCCCCCTTACAGAGCACTTAGCTTAAGAACAAAAATAAGCTCTGAAACAACAACAAAAGGATCAATGAATAAAAGTCTCATGGGATGCAATCACAGTGAGTATTCTAGGACATGATAAAGGTCTGAAAGCCAGGAATGAACCTAAGTTGCTATGCATGAAACCACCATAAAACCAAGGACATGACTTCCACAAGAATGACTCATTTCTCTTGGCATTCCATTCATCATTCTCTTGTTCGAGTACTTGCTTAGGGACAAGCAAGCTTTAAGTTTGGTGTTGTGATGCCAGGGTATTTTGGCCAGTTTTACTGACCTTTTCTTTACTATTTTTAGGGTAGTTTCATGCATTTCCTTAGGAAATAAGCTAGTTTTTGGTAGATATTCACTTACATCTTGATTCAAGCATACATTGTGCACTTTACATGATTTCATGAGGATTTTGCATGAATTTAAGGACAAATTGGTTGTTGCATTTCCCATGACTTGGACTAGAACTTTGATGCACTTTATTGCTTGATTTAAGGACAAAAGAAGCAAAGAAGAACCACATTAGTGGCTACGTTAGTTACACTAACGTTAACACTAACGTGGAATGGGAGTAACTTGCAAAGTTAATGAGAAAAGTAATTGCCAATAACGCTCTCGAAGCCATCATTACCCACGTTAATAGTCACGTTAACTAAGTTAACGTGAACTCTAACATGGAAGAAAGGAAATGGAGCCAACGTTAGTGACACTTAACATTATCACTAACGTTGGACCAAGCTCATAAGTGGCCACGTTAGTTGCCACGTTAACTTAGTTAATGTGGCCTCTAACGTTAAGAAGTAAAAGGGAAGCCAACGTTAGTGACATTCAACTTTGTCACTAACGTTGGCCAAGTCACAATAAGCCACGTTAACTTCAACGTTAACCTAGTTAACGTGGAAGCTAACGTGAGGAGACAAAGTGGTCGACAACGTTAGTGACACCAAACATTGTCACTAACGTTGGAAGGAACCCACACAAGCCCCAATAACCCACGTTAACTCCCACGTTAACTAACACGTTAACTTAGTAGCTTTGAATTAAATTGGGAGTTGGAAATTATAGGGAGCCTCTTGGCATAGAACTACTCTCTGTATTTTACTTTCTCTGCAATTCTAGTTTCATCATGTATTCTCCATCTTTGTTTTCATTTTTCAGAGCTATGAACGACTAAACCCCTTTCATTGGGTTAGGGAGCTCTGTTGTAATTTGATGGATCAATACTAGTTTTCATTATTCTTCTTCTATCTTTTCTCTTGATTTTACTTGAAAGCTTTCGATCTTCATCCAATTGGGTAGTTATCTTGGAAAAGAAGCTATTCAAACTTGGATCTCTTCTGAACCTTGAAAGAGGAATGAAGACATCATGCTAGAAATGCTTTCTCATGCTAGACCAAATTGGGTTTCGATGGATATGTGACTATAATCCTCTCAACACTTGATTTGGGAAATGTATGTGGTATAATCAGTGACCATACTTCATCTCTTCTCATGAGCAATTGACCAAGGAATTGGCTATTGATCAAGATTTGAGAGATTGAATTACAAGAAATTGTAATTCGATCACTTAAGATTGCCAAGGAGATCAATGAGTGCATTGATTGAGGAAGAGATGAAAATGAAATTGATCCGGAGAATGCAATATCTCCTGAGCCCAATGAACCCCCCATTTCTGATCTTACCCATTCTCTTTAATTTCTGTCATTTACTTTTATGAGCAATTTTCCCATTCCCATTTAAGATTCTGCAATTTACTTTCCGTCATCTACATTCAACTCTTATTTCTAGGATTTACTTTTCTGTTATTTACTTTCCCGCCGTTTAATTTTCTGCAATTCTCAACTCAAATTCTGATTCGCTCAACTAAAACATTCCTCTAATTAAAGTTGCTTGATCAATCAATCCCTGTGGGATTCGACCTCACTCTATTGTGAGTTTTTACTTGACGACAAATTTGGTACACTTGCCGAAGGAAATTTGTTATGAGACAAGTTTTCCGTGCATCAGGTTTTGGTTTCCTCTATGTAATATATAATATTTCTGGACACTTAGGCTAGTGACCCATAGGATAGGTTTAAATTGAAATGGTTGTTGAATTGTTGAATGATGATTTATGATGAATTAGGATGAATTGATGATTTTTGAATATGTTGATGAATTATGATGTTGAAATTGATAAAGAGGGTGTGAAATATTTAGATTGAGACGAAATGAGATTGATTATGATGCTTGGTATTGATAGATTTATGATTGACGAATGTGTTGGTGGAGGTTTGATTTTAGTGTTATATATTTGATATTTGTGGTTGAGAATAATGAATTGTGAAGGAAAATTTGGTATGAATGGTGAAATGTGATACAAAGGGTGAGTTATGATGTAAAATGGAGTTTGGTGTGGTTTTGGTTTGATTTTGGTTGCGGATTGTGGAAATTTAAGAACTTGTGACTTTTTGGTAAAAATGAGTTTTTGGGCTAACTTTGACGGATCATATCTTGAGCTACAACTTTTGAAATTTGATGTATTTGATATCAAATGAAAGGTAATTGAACAAGCTTTAAAATGGTTTGAATTTTGTGGAAATCTGAATTTTGTAGAGAAAGATATGATCATTCAAAGTTTGGTGTCAAAATCTGAATTCTATACATGCTGCAGAATTTGTGATTTCTGGTTTGTGTGCGCACGCACACCCCTGTGATTTTTTAGACCTGTGAGCATGCACAGCCTTGTGCATACGCACACACAGGGAAAGGCTTGCTGTTGAGAGCGCTAGCACGACCTGTGCGCACACATAACCAATGAAGTTTTACAATCTGTACGCACGCACAGCCATGTGCGCACGCACACGTGGGAAGGTGCACTCTATTGAGGGCGTTCGCACGCCTTGTGTGATTGAACAGAGTTAGAAAATTTTACACTTGTGCGTGCGTAAGGCTTATAAGCCTTACCTCTAGCCGTAAGGCAAAGGTTAATTAGAGGTTACGACAATCCTAAGGCTTATACATATTTATATATAGAAGGAAATAATTTAATCTAGAAGCCTGATGAAGGAGTAAGCTTAAAACAGAATTTCAGAAGTGCAAAACGTTCACACGGAGCTAACACACAAGATACAGGATTGATGACTAAAATTCACACCCCATTCAAAAATTGGTGAATTAGTTCTTTTGGCAAGCGCACCAAAATTATCGTCAAGTAATAACCCACAGTGGAGTGTAAAAGTAGATCTAAAACTAACTGCTCAACCCCCTCTTCAGTACTCCTTGGGGGTATTTATACTACTCATAGTAAAATAAAAGAATTACAAAAGTGAAAAAGGAAAATTACATTTTGGAGGGAAAAAGAAGCTTAATAAGTGTGACCTCCCAGCTGGCGTGTGATTGCCGCTCTAGTGGCATGTCACGTGCTCTTCAATTTTAGCTTGGCGTGCCACGCCCAGCCGTTCAAGTGGCACGCTCGTCTTCACTAACAACCTTGGCGTGCCATGCCCTAGTTTTTTTCCACTTCTCTTTGCCTCTGGAAACTTGAACTAGCGTGGCACGCTTAGGGTTTGGCGTGCCACGCCCTTGCTCTATGCTTGGCTAAGCTTCTCTGGAAAGTTGAACTAGTGTGGCACGCCCAGGGTCTAGCATGCCACGCCCCTTTGTGAGTGAGTGGTTCCTCTGTTTGGCGTGCCACACCACGAACTCAAGTGGCACGCCCTAATGCTTCTTTGCTCTCTGAATGGTACTAGCGTGCCACGCCTGGGATTCAAGTGGCACGCCTAAGTGGAGAATGGTGATTGGCGTGCCACGCTTCGATACCAAGTGGCACGCCCAATGTAATTGGCCTCCTTCATCCTCTTTCGAAACTTATACCAGCGTACCACGCCTAAAGGCTGGCGTGCCACGCTCATGATCTTGCCTTGGTTCCAGTAGTTTGCATGCCACGCCTCAGCCTTCAAGTGGCACGCCATAGTGAGATGCTTGCATTGGCGTGCCACGCCTTCGATACCAAGTGGCACGCTCAGTCCTTGCTTTTGGTCTCTTTGTGCACTGGCGTGCCACGCCTGGTTGCTCAAGTGGCACGCCTAAGTGAGATTGAGAGGTTGGCGTGCCACGCCTTCGACTTCAAGTGGCACGTCCAGTCTTCAATTGCCTTCAGCCCCTTCTCTGGATTATTGTACCAGCGTGCCACGCCATGCTGTTCAAGTGGCACGCCCATGGATTTGTGAACTCTTCAAGCTTGGCGTGCCACGCCTGGGTTCTCAAGTGGCACGCCCAAAGCTTAAGTTTGGAATGGTGGGTTGGCATGCCACGCCCCTTTGCTTAAGTGGCACGCCCATAGTAGTTGATGGATTAGGCGTGCCACGCCCAACCTGGCGTGCCACGCCCCTTTTGTGTCCTCCATTGTTGCTCTCTGAAATTTTGTACTAGCGTGCCATACCCAGTCCCTGGCATGCCACGCCGACATGCATGCTTGGACTTCCCTTCTGGAATTTAGTACTGACGTGCCATGCCTAGCTCCTGGCGTGCCACGCCAGTGCATTTTTGTGGCATTTGCTCCCAAGTGGCACGCCAGTTTCACACACCCAACTTCTTGTTTCTCTTCTACCCATTTTTTATGCCTTTTTCACCTGAAATTCAGCACAACTCATCTCAAAGTAGTGTACCATAATATTCATCAAATAATGCATGAATTGTACTGATCAAATGAGGTTTATGCTCTTTTATGGTCTTCTTTATGCAAGAAAGAAGGGTAGATGATACAAGTCATCACAACACCAAACTTAAGCTTTGCTTATCCCAAGCAAATCAATGTGAGTAAGCCTTTATAATTTGACGCCTTGGCTTTGAATGATTACAATACAACTAAGAGTAAAACTAAGTGTTAAAAACATGTATGAATGTTTTAATGTCATGAAAAGCTCTTGGATCCTTGAGGGTTCTTCCAGGTATAGGCTTTAGGGGTCTTTTCTATTGATTGTCACCTTGAAGTAGCAAGGGTTATTTTGCTTTCTTAACCACGACTCTAAGTGTTTTGTCTCAAGACAACCCTTTAATTAAGCTTTCAATTAGCACTCCGAAACCAGTTGGTTTTAGGGTACTAGGTGTTGAAACACCCCTAAGAATTTACTTGCCCAGGTCTCTTCTTGACACATCTTCACCACAAGCATCTACTAAGATCTTTAATTCTTTTTGAGCTTTTTAATGTTTCTTTTTCCATCCCAGTAGTTGA
The DNA here is from genome assembly GCF_000816755.2 of Arachis ipaensis. NCBI lineage: Eukaryota > Viridiplantae > Streptophyta > Magnoliopsida > Fabales > Fabaceae > Arachis > Arachis ipaensis. The sequence goes on from NC_029792.2 coordinate 69,760,947, forward strand.
TGCTCAGAGCCTTGGGCCTTTATTGCTTACTACCTCTTGGTTCTATGGATATTCAAGGAACACCCCCTTAACCTTCCCTTGTTATACCTTCTAGGACTAGTTGCTCTCCATGACTCATTTTCTTTTTAGTTCATCCAAGGTTCTACACTTAGTTTCTTAGTTTGTTTGATGATCTCTCTTGGCCTTGGTCTCTCTTATTATTTTTGCACAACTCACAGTAACTCTTATGGAGACAAGCTCTATTTTTATTTATGTTGAAATGAAGACTTGAAATACATGGCATTTTCTTTCTTGTAATAAAAAAAAACTCATAAAGACTTCAAACAGGAATTAAAACTAAGCATAAAATATAAACTATCCTAGAATGATTATTTATTCAAAGAGTAAATCAAACAAAAGCTTAAAACAGGATTTCAGAAATTAGAAAGTGTCAACCATGGGACTCAACAACCTTGAGCAGCTTCATCTTTAGTTCATTGGCCCTTTCCCTTTGTCCTTCTTCTTGGAAGGGGAGGAGCCACCTTCATCTGGCTTGGAGGAACCTTCTTGTGCTTTGGTATCCTTTGGCTTCCAAAACCCTAGCCTCCTCATATAGTTCCTTTCATCTTCCTTATGTTTGGCTAGGATTTCCTCTTGTCTTGCACTTAGCTCTTCCATTCCTTGCATGAAGGTTGGGTATTCTGGGTTTAGAGCGGCTACGGCGTTACACAAGTGATTCAGCTTCGCTTGTGTATTGTTGTCATACTGCCTCCTAGATATGGTTCTAGCATCATAGAGATTTCTGAATTCAGCCAGGTTCCTCTGTTGCCACTTGCCTTGCTCTACTATTTTGTCCAGTGCACTTCGCACCTCTTCACAATCAAATTGTTCTTGCTGCTCCTTAAGGTTCTCAAAACCCCCTTGGAGTTGTTGAATGTTCTGCTTGACTTGGCTCCATTGTTGTTGCTGAATCTCCTTGAGTTGATTGACATCTTCCCTCAAGTGGTGTAGGTCTCCCTTCATTTGGTGTACATCTCCTTGCAATTTTCCCAGTTGAATCCCTCTGGAAATTGTTGATATTGGTAGTGTGGTGGTGGTTGAAGTGCCAGGAAGTGAGGTTGCTCTTCTGCCTCTTCCTCTTCTTGTTGTTGTTGTGGTCCATGAGCATGAGCTCTTCGTTCTCTGGCCTTGTTGAGTGGGTGAACAGCCACCACCTTGGCCATCTTTTTGGCAGTTATGAACTTGTCTTGCTTCACAAGCACCTCATCACTGATCTTTTCAACTCCAGCCTCATCACATAGCCTTTGTATAATGCTGGGGAATGCCAACCTTGTGTTGTCACTGGTGCTTTTCAGCACTTTGTTGATGTTGTTGGCGATCATCTCCCCCACATTGACATTCTCTCCTTTCATGATGCTTTAGATGAGCACAGCTCTCTCCTTGGTCACCTCTGAGGTGTTGGATGTGGGGATTAGGGACCTCCTCACAAATTCTAGCCACCCTCTAGATTGGGGGTTCAAATCTCTTCTCCTCAATTGGTTGGGTATCCCATCCTTATCATTTATCCAACGCACATTCAGCACATAAATTTCATTCAGGATCTCATCAAACCCAGAGTCTTGCTACTTCATTCTTTCTTCATATCTCTGAGTGGAGCTTGTCCTCTTCACCATTAGTATTCTTTCTATGCTAGAGGGGCTGTAGTCAATGGACTTTCCCCTTACATAGCTAATGTAGCCATAGTGTTGTCCTGGCTGAGGTACTGCATTGGCATAGAATTCCCTCACCAAGCTCTCTACCACTTTCCTTGGTGGGTTGCATAGAAGTGACCAACCCCTAATGTTGATCTCAATATTGATTTCAAGATGCTCATTCCTCCCTAGTTGAAACCCAACTTCTGGAATGATCTCCCTCTCACTCACCTAACCATAGAATTGATTTTGGTTGAATGCAGAGAGGAACTTGTAGTCATTGAAAGAGCTTGAGGATCCAGAGGTTGGTTCCTTGGTTTTTCTTTTCTTTGAGGCTGAGCTTTTTGGTGGTGCCATTAGGTTGAGAGAGTGTGTAAAAAATTGGGGGTTGCAAGAAAGAGCAAGGGAAACAAGGTTTTGCTCCAACACCAAACTTAGGATTTGATTGTCCCAATCAAGAAAAAGAGGAAAGAAAGTAGGGGAAGAGAGATAGTAAAAGGTGAAAGGAGAAAGGAAGGTGAAGGGTGTATGTATGCTTTTCGCGTGTGATTGGAGTTGTTGAATTGGGAGAGGAGTTGGGGAGATGAGGATTTTTATAGGGGTGAATGGTGTGGTCGAAGGGTGGGAAATAAAAAGGGTTAAATGTTTTCCCACTTGGGGAGTGGCGCCTAGCGTGGGAAGAGGCGCCAACTCTTTTCTCACAGTGCCTTCTGCATGTGTTGAGTTCCAAAGTGCAAGTACACTTTGACTTCCTTGCTTTGTGAGTTGTTTACCATGTGGGCCCCATCTTCTCTCCTGAAATGAAAAATGAACCCCTTAGTAATGACAAAAGAATCCCTTCACATTCCTTTTCATCAAGAATGATTTAGATTGCAACTGATGGGTGTCCCTTGGGACACCAAACTTAATCTTTTGGCATCTTAATAAATTGGTTCCATCATTGTGTATTTAATGTGTTCATAAGAATGGAATAACATCAATCTTTTTATTTTCTTTGGATTCCAATTCCTTTGAACTCATTAAGCCACGTTCATGTTCTTACCCAAAACATTAAGTGCTTTCAAATTGGGTGACTTGGGCTGCTAGGTGATCCTTGGTGGTGGCCACACCAAACTTAATCTCTGGACTTACTCTTCAAAATCAAGCTATTAATTATTTGTAAGCCTAGATTAAGTGAGTGGGAAGCCACACCAAACTTAGCAATTTAGCTAGTTCTCAGCTCATTCACTCCTCATTAGTTATGCCTTCATCAAGTTGCAATTCCAGAATAGAAATAAATAAAATAGTGTAACGAAAATCTAGCTACCAAAGCTAATATCAAACTTTCTAATCTACAATTGTAAACTAATCCTAATTTGGTAATGTAACACAAATGTGAGACTGAAAATTAAACTATCTAAAGCACTAGATTTTAAACTACTTCTAAGAAAGGTGATTAAATCAAAAAGGATAAAGTGTTGGGGTGCTGATGATTGGATTTTTTGTGTGGTTTAGAATTCACAATTGTAAGCTCGTTGTAATATAGTTCCTAAACCAAGCAATAGTCCTTTCATACAAAAATTTGTTTGTCACTAGTACAAACCCCTAAATTTATAAACCGAAGTATTGAACCTCGGGTCGTTCTCCCTTGGAATTGCAATAAAGTGTCTTGTTATTGGTTATGAGTTATATTTGGGGTTTTTTGAGATTTTAGACAAGAAGTGTAAATGGCAATGAAAGTAAACTAATAACTATGAAAGCTCTTGGTAAGGTTGTGAGAATTAGAACTCCTATCCTAGTTATCCTCCTCAATTGTGATCATAAATTGTCCATTGCTACCACTTAGTTAACCTCTAGTCATGGAAGAAAGTCAAGTGGATGAATCAACTTGATTCCACAAGTCCTAGCCAACTCCCAAGGAAAAGACTAGCTTTAGTGGTATCCAAATTAATTAGCAACTTCTAATTAACAATCAATAAAGGAATTAGATAACTCAAGCGTCACTAATTACTCTACCAAAGCCAAGAGGCACAAAAATCTACACTAAAGTCCAACCAAGCATTTCATCAAACACTTGGGAGGCATAGAAGGAAAGCAAGGTAAATTGATAACAAAAATGAAATCTAACAACTACTTATTGCAAGGAATTAAAAACAATAATCAAAAGAAACACAATTATTATGAATTACCTCAAATTGCATTAAAAGAAAATAGGATGAACAAGAGTAGATCTACAAACAAAATAGGAGAAAGTAATAACAACAATAGAAAAGTGATGAATGTAACAACATAGAATTGAGAGGTAGAAGAAGAAGAAAGCATGAATTGAAACCTAGATCTAAATTATTGAACTAAACCTAATCCTAATTCTAATCCTAGAGAGAAGTGAGAGCTTCTCTCTCTAAAAATAAACTAAAACTAATCCTAATGTGTGTTATGATTTAAGATCCCCGTCCCCCTTCAATCCTTGGTCCTTTTGAGTGTTTTGGCGCCAAAGTTAGCTTGGATTGGGCCCCACAGGCTTTGAGAATTCGCTGGCCACATTTTCATTAAAAAATCATAAATTAGCACCGACGCGTATGCGCACAGCACGCGTACGCGTCCATGGGTAAGTTCGCAATGTGCGCGTAAGCACCTGGTGCGCGCGTGCGTCCATGGCCGAGTTTAACTCTTTGGCTTTTCATGATCTTCTCCACTTGCATGCTTTCTTCCTTGCTCCCTTGATTCATTCCTAGCCTTTTTTCAACCTGAGATTACTAACAAACACATCAAGGCATCTTATGGAATCAAGGAGAAGTTAAAGTTATCTAATCAAAGACCAAAAAGCATGCTTTTTACACTTAGGCATAAATAAGAGAGAGATCACACAATCATGCTAAATCATTGGCTAAATGTGAGAAAAAGTTAGCAAAATACTCTAAATCCAACACAAAATAAACCCTGAAAACAGGGTTTATCAGGTGCCTCCCAACTAGCACTTCTTTATTGTCATTAGCTTGACATTCCTTCATCTTTAGGTGAGCTTGTAGCTCGCTCTCTGATCCTCTAAGGAGCCTCCCAAGTAGTGTTTAAGTCTATGGCCATTGACAGTAAAAGTTCTCTGAGTCTTGTCCTCCATGAGCTCTACATGTCCATAGGGAAACACTTTGAGTATGGTGAAAGGTCCTGACCATCGAGACTTAAGTTTTCCAGGGAAGAACTTGAGTCTTGAGTTGTAGAGTAACACCTTCTGTCCTTCAGTGAACTCCCTTCTTGCTATCTTTTGGTCATGCCATCTTTTTTGTTTTCTTTGCAGATTTTTGCATTCTCATATGCTTGATTTCTAAACTCCTCCAGCTCATTGAGTTGCATTAATCTCTTTTCTCCAGCAGCTTGCTCATCATAGTTTAACATTTTTAGAGCCCAAAATGCTCTATGCTCAAGTTCAACTGGTAAGTAACAAGCCTTGCTATATACCAGTTGGTATGGAGACATCCAAATGGGAGTCTTATAGGCTGTTCTGTAGGCCCATAGTGCATCATCCAGCTTCTTAGACCAATCCTTTCTTGAGCTTCCAACAATTTTTTCAAGGATTCTTTTTAGCTCTCTGTTGGAGATTTCAGCTTGCCCGTTGGTCTGTGGGTGGTATGGAGTTGCCACTTTGTGCTTTAATCCATATCTGAGGAGGAGTGTCTCGAGTTGTTTGTTGCAGAAGTGTGTCCCTCCATCACTAATGAGAGCTCTGGGAACTCCAAATCTGCTGAAGATGTTCCTCCTCAAGAAGCTTATCACAACTTTGTTGTCATTTGTTGCAGTGGCTATGGCTTCTACCCACATTGAGACATAATCAATAGCCACCAATATCTAGCTATTTGAGTAGGAGGTTGGGAAGGGTCCCATGAAATCAATCCCCCATACATCAAATAGCTCCAGCTCTAGTATGAATTGTTGTGGCATCTCATTTCTCTTGGTTAGATTACCAGCTCTTTGGCATTCATCACATCTTGACACCATTTCCTTGGCATCTTTAAACATTTTTGGCCAGTAAAATCTGGATTGAAGCACTTTTGCTGCTGTTCTTTCTCCACTGAAGTGACCTTCATATGCGGATCCATGGCACTGCCATAAAACTTCTTGCCCTTCTTCATGGGATATACACCTTCTTAGGATTTCATCAGCACACTTTTTGAACAAATAGGGGTCATCCCAGATGTAGTGTTTGGCATCCTTGATTAGCTTCCTCCTCATGTGCTTATTGATGTTAGTTGGTAGTTCCCCAATAGCCTTTAAGTTAGTTATGTCTGCAAACCAAGGGGCTACTCGAATCATCATCAATTGCTCATCAGGAAAGCTTTCATTTACTGCTACTTGCTACATTTCTTCTTGTTGTGGGATCCTTGAGAGGTGGTCAACTACCTTGTTCTCTGCTCCTCTCCTATCTTTAATCTCAATATCAAATTCTTGGAGCAGCAGAATCCACCTTATTAGTCTGGGCTTAGATTCTTATTTGGTAAGCAAGTATTTGAGTGCTGCATGATTAATGAACACAATTACTTTTGAGCCAATAAGATATGATCTAAACTTATCAAAAGCAAAAACTATGGCTAAAAGTTCTTTCTCTGTGGTGGTATAGTTCCTTTGATTCTCATTAAGGACCTTGCTAGCATAGTAAATAACATGTACTAGCTTGTCTTTCCTCTGTCCTAGAACAGCACCAACAGCAAAATCAGATGCATCACACATTAGTTCAAAGGGAAGATCCCAGCTTGGTGGTGCTATAATAGGTGCAGAGGAGAGTTTCTTTTTAAGTTCATCAAAGGCTACCATGTACTCTCTATCAAAAACAAAGGGAGTATTTGAGACAAGTAGGTTGCTAAGAGGTTTTGCAATCTTTGAGAAATCTTTGATAAACCTCCTATAGAACCCAGCGTGTCCCAAAAAGCTTCTGATTGCTTTGACATTGCATAGTAGAGGTAATTTTTCAATTACTTCCACTTTTGCCTTGTCCACTTCTATGCCATCTTTTGAAATCTTGTGACCAAGAACCACCCCTTCAGTCACCATAAAATGGCACTTCTCCCAGTTTAAAACCAGGTTGGTTTCTTGACACCTTTTTAGCACAAGAGCAAGATGGTATAGGCAATCGGAATATGAGTTCCCAAACACAGAGAAGTTGTCCATGAATACTTCTATGAACTTCTCAATCATGTCTGAAAAAATGGAGAGCATGCACTTTTGGAATGTTGCAGGTGCATTGCACAATCCAAAGGGCATTCTCCTATAAGCAAAGACACCATATGGACAAGTAAATAAAGTTTTTTCCTGATCCTTGGGGTCTACAACAATTTGATTGTAGCCCGAATACCCATCTAGGAAGCAATAATACTCATGACCTGCCAATCTTTCAAGCATCTGGTCCATGAAAGGTAGGGGAAAGTGATCCTTCCGGGTGGCTTCATTAAGTTTTCGGTAGTCAATGCACATACGCCATCCGGTCACTATCCTTGTGGGTATCAATTCATTCTTCTCATTTGTCACAACAGTGATCCCTCCCTTCTTAGGGACTACTTGCACCGGGCTTACCCAAGGGCTGTCTAAGATGGGGTAGATCACTTCTACTTGCCACAATTTCAACACTTCTTTCTGAACCACTTCATTCATAGTTGGGTTCAGCCTCCTCTGTTGTTGTCTTGAAGGTTTGGCATCTTCTTCAAGTAAGATTTTATGCATACACATTGAAAGACTGATCCCTTTTAAATCTGTAAGTGTCCAGCCTATGGCATCCTTGTGTTGTCTCAGCACTTGGATAAGCTCCTCTTCTTGTTCCTTACTCAGACTTGAATTTATGATCACTGGGTGGTAAGGTTTTCAGCTCTAGTTTTGGTGACTCTGCATCTTTGTTGTCTGTAGTGGTTGGCATGATTGAGTTTCTCATGGTCACTTGTGGTGGTTCTCCATCTAGTGCTTGTTCCAGCTAAAGGGTTCCTCCGCATTGTTCTTCTTCCAAGACTTCTTGAACTATCTATTCCATGGTGTCTACTAGCATGCATTCTCCTATGGATTCCTTGGGGTAACTCATTGCTTTAAAGATGTTGAAGACCATTTTCTCTTCATGCAACCTCAAGACTAGTCCCCCTTTTTACACATCAATAATGGCTCCAACAGTAGCTAGAAATGGTCTTCCTAAGATAATTGATGTGTTGGCCTCTTCTTCCATGTCCAGCACAACGAAATCAACAGGGAAAATGAATTTTTTTACTTTTACTAGCAAGTCTTCCACCACCCCATGTAGAAACTTAAATGTTCTGTCAGCCAATTGGAGTGCCATTCTTGTTGGCTTGGCTTCCTCAATCTTCATCCTTCTCATCATGGTTAGGGACATAAGATTTATGCTAGCTCCCAAATCACACAAAACTTTCTCAATAGTGATATCCCCTATGATGCAGGGGATTTGAAAACTCCCTGGGTCTTTTAGCTTTTGAGGCACCTTCTTCTGTGTGATGGTGCTGTATTCCTCAGTCAATACTATGGTTTCTTTTGCCTCTCAGTTCTTCTTTTTGGTTATAAGCTCCTTCAAAAATTTGGCATAGAGTGGCATTTGTTCTAGTGCCTTAGCAAATGGTATGTTGATTTGGAGCTTCTTGAAGATCTCTAGGAACTTAGAGAATTGGCCATCCTTCCCACCTTTTCCCAGTCTTTGCGAGTATGGTGCTTTTGGCACATAAGGCTTCAAGACTGGTTTTGGTGGAGGTGGAACAGGGATCTCTCCTTCATCCTTGTTCCCATGCTTTGCTGCAACTTCTTCATGATTGTCTTTGCTTGGGGTTCCTTCCTCTACAACCTTCTCACTTCTTAGAGTAATGGCTTTGCATTCTCCTCTTGGGTTAGCCATGGTATCACTGGGAAATATGTGTGTGGGAAGTGGGATTTGCTTGGATAAAATCCTCACTTGTACTTCCAACTTTGAGATTGCTGCGCCTTGATTTTTTAGATTTGACCTGTATTCCTCTTGATTAGCGTCTATCCTTCTTTCAGTTTGTGCTTGTCTGTCCATGAGGGTGGAGACTGCCCCTGTAATCTGTGATGACAGTTGTGCTATTGCAGCCTCCATCCTCTCAAAGTTGCTCTTGATTTCACATGGTTGTATAGTTGAGGATGGTGCATCTTGATTGAGGTTGTTGTGTATGGGTTGGTTACTATGGTATGATGTGTTTTGTGAGTTATAGTAGGGTCTATGCTTCCCTGTTTGATGGTTGAGGTTGTGGTTGGAATGCTGATTTGATGAATAAGGTTTGTTGTGGTCCTGGTTGTGATTTTGTTGATTTCCCCCCCAAAATTTGGGTGGTTCCTCCAACCTGAGTTGTATGTCTAGAGTGTGGGTCATATGGTGGTCTGGACGAGTTGTTCACATAATTAGCTTGTTCCCAGTCACCTTCAGGTTATGGTGCATTCCCTTCTTGTTGAGGAGTTTGGTCTTGAATGACTGAGACTTGATTGGCCTCCATCCTCTTGGTTAAAGCTGCTATTTGAGCTGCAATTGTCTTGTTCTGAGCTAACAAAGCATCTACAGAATTGAGTTCTAACACTCCTTTCTTCTGAGTCCTTTCTGAAGCATAAAAATACTCATTTTCAGCTACAGTCTCTATGACATCTATGGCTTCTTCAATGGTTTTCTTCTTGTTGAGTGAGCCCTCTGAAGAATGATCCACAGCCTTCTTTGCTTCATAGGATAGCCCTTCATAAAAGATATGTAGTTGTACCTACTCATTGAACATTTCTGGTGGCATCTTCTTGTCAGATCTTTGAATTTCTCCCATGTCTCATAGAGTGTTTCTCCATCTTGTTGTCTGAAGGTTTGCACCTCAGCTCTCAGCCTGTTGATTCTTTGTGGAGGGTAAAATCTTGCAAGAAATCTGTTCACGACCTCCTCCCATGTAGTTAGGCTATCCTTGGGGAATGATTCCAACCACTTTGCTGCCTTATCTCTGAGTGAAAAAGGGAACAAGAGTAGTTTGTAGATGTCAGGGTGTACCCCAATTGGACTTTACAGTATCACATATCCTCAAGAATGTGCTAAGACTCTCTTTTCTTACCCAACATGATTGCCAGCCTCCTCTTCAACATGGTTATGTGCTTCTTTTTCCATGGTGGTTTCTAGATTTTCCTCCACTAGTTCCTCTCCAATTATGCCTTTGCCTCTTGCTTCTCTCCTTCGCCTAAGGAGGGTCCTCTCAATTTCACTATCAAGGGAGATGAAGTCTCTCCTCTTCTACCTGTCATACAATTGGCAAATAACCATCAGAGAACAAGTGTAGTAAGGAAAACCTTGTTGAGATTAGTGGTTAGCTTTGTTGATGCAATTAATCAAACAGTTAGAAGAGTGGAAATATGGATGAATAAAAAATAATCAAAGAAGAAAGAAATAGAACTCAAAATAAAAATAAAAAAAATAAAAGGCGCTAAATAAAATAAAATAACAAGGAATCTAAATTGCTTAATCTAGCTCTCCAATCAATTTAATCACTGTCAAATTTAAGCCAATCCCCGGCAACAGCGCCATAAAACTTGATGACTAAAATTCACACCCCATTCAAAAATTGGTGAATTAGTTCTTTTGGCAAGCGCACCAAAATTATCGTCAAGTAATAACTCATAGTGGAGTGGGATCGTATCCACAGAGATTGGCAAATTCAAGCAATTTTATTTAATTGATGAATTAGTCAAGCGGATCAATAAGATTGTGAAGTGTAGAATTGTAAATGACATAAATGTAAATGACTAGAATATAAAGAAAAGCAATAAAGTGCAGAAATAGAAATGGCAGAATGTAAAGTGCAGAATCATAAATGACTTGAATGCAAATGGGAATGGGGAATTGCTGAATGTAAAATTAAGCTATAAAGAAAGCGATAGATAAGAATGGGGAAATTTATTGAGATTGAGAGATGTTGTCTCTTTGGATCAAGTCTAGCTTATATCCTCTTCAATCATGCAACTCATTGACCTCTTGGCAATCATGATTGATTGAGCTCCAATCCCTTGGTGACTCAATCTCCCAGATCTTGATCAATAGCCAATTCCTTGGTCTAATTGTTTATGAAGAGAGATATGCTTGGTCCCTAATTATACCACACACCATTATAGGTCCAAGTAGAGGGAGGATTATATGTCACATATCCAAACACCAAAACCCAGATTCTACTCAAGTGTGAGAAGGGATTTCAAGCATGGTTTCATGTTTCCTTTCCCAAGGTTCCCATGGACTAGGTGGAAGATCCAGTGCTTGATGAGGGAAAAACGATTCCACACAAACTCACCGGCAAGTGTACCGTGTCGCATCAAGTAGTAATAACTCACAAAACTGAGGTCGATCCCACAGGAATTGATGGATTGAGCAATTTTAGTTAGGTGATGAATTTTGTTAAGTGAATAGTTGATGATTTGAGTGATTTTGATTAACATAAGTAAAATTGCAAGAAAATAAAATTTGCAGAATGAAAATTAGCTGAATCTTAAAGTATAGAGAAAGTAAATTGCAGAAACTTAAAGTGCAAGAAAGTAAAAGAGTTGAAATGTAAATTGCAAGAAAAGTAAATTACAGAAACTTAAAGTGCAAGAAATATAAATTGCTGAATCTAAATTGCTGAGAAATGTAAATTACTTGAAGAATAAAAAGATTTGGGTATTGGGATTCAGAATTGAACAAGAAAATGCAAGCTAAAGTAAATCATAGAGCTATGAGATGAAGAGATTCTGTTTAGTAACCAAACAGAAATGGAAAATTACTTGAAGAAACAAACAGAAAGAAAACTTAGCTCAATTATGAAATTCTAAAAGAGAAATTGAAGATTGAAGAAGAGCAAAAGATCAGAAAGCAGATCTAGATCTCAATTACTCCCTTGACCAATCAGAAAAGAAATTGCAGAAGAAATGAAAATGAAAATAGCAAAGGAAATTCAGATCCAATTCTCCAATTCTCAGAACTATATAGAAGAAAAGTAAACATGATTCTCAGATCAAGAAATTCAATGGAGTTTTTCAATCTCAATCCAAAAACCCAGAACAGAAAGTAGAAGTTGCAGAAGAAAGAAAATGAAAACAGAAAGCAAACTAGATCTAATCCCAATTCCCAAATTCAAAATGAAAATTTAAAAGTGAAAATACTAAAAATGAGCTAAAGGTCCCTTCTCTAAATCAAATTTACTCCTATTTATACACTTTCTATTTTGGTCTTCAAAGCTTGGAGTAGGCCTTTTGATTTGTGAAGAAATGGATCCAAGATGGCAATTGATTGAAATTGGGTTGGAGGCATGCTCCAGTGGAGCGCTCCATTGGGTTAGTGAACTTGGCGTTCAATCTTGTGGCTCCTCACGTGCTAAGCCTTCTTGCCTAGCGTTGTTGTAGTGAACGCTACGTTCACTCTTTGAACGTGGCTCCCTGATGGTTGCTTGGTGCGTGCTTTGCTTTCCTTGGCAAAAGTCACGAAAATGTTTGCAAAAGAGAATGCCACATTTAAATTCTTGAGCGCTACCCTTGTTGATTTGATGCACGCCCAGCTCCCTTGGTGCTCCCTCTTCGAGCGCTACATTCAAGACCTTGAACGCTGGGCTTTGCTCCCTTGTTTCCAAGCCTTGAGTCACGAGAAAGTTCACTAAAGTTAACGCAACGTTTGAATTTTTGAGCGCTACCCTTGTTGCTTTGATGCGTCTCCTTCATGGGCCTTGGCCAAAAGCACGAAAACGTTGGCTATAGTGAACGTAGCGTTCACTTTGCTGAACGTGGCTTCTTGGCATGTGCCTTCCTCTTGGTGCGCTAGTTTCCTAGCGTTGCCTTAATGAACGCCACGTTTGGTAATGCAACGCTTTCGTGGTTCTTTCTTTTCTTCATCATTTCTTCACCTACAAGCAACCAAACAACTAATCAAAGTCCCACCAAAATCACTAGATCTTTGCATCATTTATGAAATCATTTAATTCTAGCATAAAACCTATGATTTTATGTAAGAAAGTGCATAAAACCTAATGAAACTAATGAAAATACTTGTAAAACTAGCATAAGATGACTTATCATCACAACACCAAACTTAAACCTTGTTTGTCCCCAAGCAAGCACTAAACATGAGAAGAAATGAAATGAAACAGAGAAGCATATATCCTTATTTAGCAGGTAATTGAATTAAGATCATGGGATTTTATGCAGACAGATGTAGCTCACTTATTCTTTGCTGATAGATAAGAAATGTTTCTTTGAGGATTCACTAAAGTTGCTGTTATAATTCCTTGCTCTTTGATTCATCCCTTTTTGGTTTTTTCCTTCTTTCTTTTGCTTAGAAAGCTTATTTCTCAATGATAACTTAGTGTCAAGTGTTGTAGCAGCCTTTTGGCTCAATTTTGCTCAACACTTCTTCACTACAAACACTTGGCTCACAATTCTTCTTAGGAACATTGATGTCCAACACCTCTTTGGGTCACTAAATGCTTTGTAACTAGGTTGCTCTTAATAATGGACTTTCGGTTGGTAATCCCAAATTAGTTAATCCAAGTTACCAAGTTTTGAAAGACTCCTCAGAACCTAATTGTCCAAGCATATCCTAGTACAAGAAGCACCACAGACATATATCCTAAGATTCAAGCTATTGGTGTCTAGCCTTATTGTTTGTTTCTTTTACTTTTGTTGCCAATCCTAGGCTTTTCTTTTCTTTTTCTTTCTTACTTTTCTTCATTTCCCAGGGATGTACATTAATAACAGGTTTTATGACAGCAACTAAGTTCACACTACATAGAACATTATGCAGCTTTTATTATTGAGCTTTCCATCCAATCAAGCAATTACCACCACAAAACTTCATTCTAATTCCTAACACATTAGACAATCACTTTCTATTTCAAACATTTTCTCTTATTGATGCAAAAAAGGAAACAAGATATGAATTTAAAGTAGATGAGTGATAACAAGTATAATGCAGATCCTAATAAGAAATCTACTCAAGATATGAAAGTGCAGAATATAAAATATTTGGAGGCATATCATGTTTCAGATATGCATCATCCTTATTTAATTAAAACTATAAAAGGGACTCCACCACCTCTTAATTGTTATGCTCCTTTCCTTTGCTGGATTCCCCTTTCTTTTTATGCTTTTTGCTTCTTTCTTGGGGTTCTTCAACAGGGCACCTACGATCCCAAATTTGGTCTACCTGACCCCAGAGCCCAGCATCCTTCAATCCTTGTTGCATGTGTGCTGGATTTTTCTGGGCTTTTGCTCTCTGATGGTCTACCAATTCTGGGCATTGAGCAAATGGCTTGATCTATTGGTTCAATGCTGGCATGCTGTGGACTACATAGTCCAACTTTGCTTGAGTTTCTATATCATACTCCATTCTGTCCAAGTTCCTATGCTCTCCAATTGTATGATATATATTCTTCCATAGGTAGAGATTTTGGGTGTACTCCCTTTACTTGGCCTGTCGTAGGGATAATCTATTAAATGTTTCTTGAAAATTTTCTGATTGTTCCCTTTGTCCTTCAAGAATTCTTGCTTGAAACTTTCTCTGTTGATCCAACATCTTGAGCTGGAAATTTTCTTGCTTCTCCATCATTTGCTACTGTGTTGCTTCAAGTATTGCTCCTGTTGTTGCTCCTGTGCTCTCATGAATTGTTGAGATATTTCTTCAATGGCTCTTTGCATTTGGCTCAGGTCCATTGTACCAGAAGCTTGTTCTCCCTCCACTTGTGGTCTTCTCCTTCTTCCTTGAGCTCTTCTCTCTTGCTGATTGTCAGTGTCATCAGTGACACCTTCCATGCTTTGCTTGGTGACCCCTCTGCTTCCTTTTACCTTCTCTGTATCTTCATCATTAAAGAGTACTCATGCTCTCTTGCACAGCCTCAGAATGGTTCTTGGGTGACCAAGTCTACTTGATTTACCAGTATCCTCGGCTATCTCTTGAATGCTATCTGCGATGAGCTGTGGGATATTGATTTCTCCTCCCCTAAGTATGCAATATGTCAGAATTTCCCTCTTGATTGTAACCTCAGATATATTTGCAGTGGGGAAGATGGATCTTCTCACTATCTCGTACCACCCGTTAGCTTCAGGTATGAGATCCATTCTCTTCAAGTAGCTTGGATTTCCTTCTGAGTCTCTTTTTCAGTCTTTGCCTTCAAAGCATAACCCGCTTAGTATCTCATCAGGGTCATTTTCACCCTGCATTCTGTCATCAAAACTGCGTTCTCCATAGGTTATCACTCTTATCTGCAAGACTCTCATGATGGATGATGGGCTGAAATCTACTTTAACCCCCTAACATAGCTCTTGTAGGGAGGGCTGGTCTTGCTTGACCTCACAGTATTTGTGTAGAACTCTCTTATCATGACTGCACTTATGTCTGTGAGAGGTTCACATAGAAGCTCCCATATCCTCTCTATGGTTATTTTTCTCATGATGGGATATTCTCTATCTTTTAGTCTGAACCTCATCTCTAGAATGATCTTTTTTGATTCCATCAATCTATAATATCTTAATTCATGAAACTGAGACTTAAATCTCTTGGTATCATAGGTTGGTGGTTCGGTTTCAGCTGGTTCCTTTCCTTTTCTTCTTTTAGAACTTGATGAAGCCATGAATTAGGAAGGAAAGAAGTGAGAAGAAAAGATAGAACTTTCTTAGAGCACGGTTATGATGGAAGAATGGGAGGTAAGGTGCTATGTAATGCCTTTGGGTGAGAGAAGAACAATATAAATCTTGTGGGGGACTTATACGAAGAAAGCAAAGGTGTGTGGCTTAAGGAGTGTTGCTCCCAATTTATAGACAAGGTCATGATGTCTTGAAGCAAAACACAAGGGTGGAGGATTCGGTTAAGTTGCCATGAAGGGTGAGGATTCATCAAAGCATTGTTGAAAGTTCATGGAATGGACGGCTTGCATGTAAAGGTGGATGAAGACAAGGATCACTCCCTCATTGGTCATGTGGTTTGGCCTCCTAGGTGTTAAACCATGCAGATTTTGTTTCCAAGAGAGCACACTTAACTAAGCACATGTGACTCCCCTTTCCATCTTGTGATAACCGTACATGCCTTTTGTCCTTTTCTTCAAATTTAACCATTCCTATCCACATGAACCAAACAAATAGTGAGCTTAAACTTTAAATTTCATACGGTGGTGGTGTAATATATATATAAAAAGAAAATGTTGCTATGTGTTCCTTATTTATGAATAACCAACCATGCCTCTTAGAAATTGAACAAAATTTTGGTGAACACCAAACTTGTTTTCTTCTAAGTGATCTATATAAAATTCAATGAATATCTATCATAATCAGTATATTCATTATAAGGAACATTTTATTTGCTACCATGCTACCATAAACGCATAAAATGATGCAATGTATGGTTTATCTATTCATGAATTTGAACCCTTGAGTAAAAATGACTTTCTTGAAATTCATAGCATATACAGACACCAAACTTAAGGTTTGGCTATATACTTAAACAAAATGAATGAGTATATATCCCATAATGGTTCTATGATCAATTATGCATGAAAAGTTATTTTAAAGTGCCTTGAGGCACACCAAATTTAGGAGTCAAACATATGCTTCAAGATGATGTGTGCAGTTATCAAATTCACTCATGAGAGCTCAAACTTATGCTAGAAAAACCATTAGTTATCGAAATTAAAGCAAAGACAAGAATATTAAATCATGGGTTGCCTCCCATGGAGCATTCTTTTATTGTCACTAGCTTGACATTGGTCCCTTGTTAGGGTGACTGATGATTGTGGTGCCTCAGTTTGTCTCCTCTCACTGTGAGCCTTCTTCCTGTACGTTGATGGTCAATCTCCACATGCTCCAGTGAGAGTATCTTGTTGATGGTGTAGTAATCATCAGTTTGTGGATCTGTCTCTAACTACTGGTATATCAATCTTACTCTGTCCCCTTTTGAGAATCCTTCAGTTGGTATCTTTTTGTTCTTCCACCCTTTTGGGACCCTTTTCTTACTTTTCTTTCCTTTCTTCACTTGTCCTTCTTTCTCTGCAGCAGATTTTATGTTAGGGGCCTCCTTCTCAATAATCACCTCTTCAATGCCTTCCTGCCTTCTCCTCTCAACCTTCACATGTTCCTTACCCTCTTTTTCTTCTCCACTGCCCATCTCTTGCTCTACAAGTGAGCTGATGAGTGCCTCATTAGGTTTTTCTTTCCACTGTAGTTCTTCTTCTTCAACCCTCATGTAGTTTTTCTCCTCAATAGTATGTTGTACTTCTTGGAAGATATTTAAAGTGATCTTCTCATCATTTACCCTCAAGGTCATTTCTCCTTGTTCCACATCAATGATGGCCCTTGCTGTGGCCAGGAAAGGTCTTCCCAATATCATAGAGTCATTTCCCTCTTCTCCTAAGTCCAAGATTACAAAATCTGCTGGTAATATGATTTTCCCTACTCTGACCAAGAGATTTTCAATCACCCTCTTGGGAATTACCAGAGATCTATCCACTAGCTCTAATGACATCTGTGTAGGTTTCACTTCTTCTATACATAACCTTCTCATCATAGACATAGGAATTAGGTTGATACTAGTTCCTAAATCACACAGTGCCTTGTCAATGATTATGTTACCAAGGGCACAAGGTAGGAAGAAGCTCCCAGGGTCTTTGAGTTTTAGCGGGAGGCCTTCTTGAATCACTGCACTACATTCCTGGGTTAAGATTACTGTCTCTTTCTCGTTCCAGCTCCTTTTCTTATTGATGAGCTCTTTGAGAAATTTTGCATATAGAGGCATCTGCTTCAATGCTTCAGCAAGAAGAATATTGATCTCCAGTTTCTTAAAAACTTCTAGGAACTTGGGGAACTATTGGTCTTTGATCTCCTTTTGCAATCTTTGAGGATATGGAATGGAAGGAGTATATGGCTTCACCATCTTCCTCTGTTCTTGTGATGGCTCCTCCATGATTCGCTTTCCTTTCATTGAGGATTGTGGCTGTTCCTCTTTCTCCTTTAGCTTCTCTTGCTCTTGCATGTCTTTAAGTGTTACTTCTTCCTTGCTACTGGCCTTATCATTCTCAACTGGCCTCTTGTTAGTTTCTTTGTCATTTACCAAGTTTTTTCCCCTACTTAATTGGACTGCTTTGTATTCCTCCTTGGGGTTGGGAATGGTGTCACTTGGTAATGCATTGGGTGGTCTCTCAGTTGCTGTTTGCTTGGATAATTGGCCAATTTGTCTCTCTAGATTCTGCAGTGAAGCTTCATAATTCTTGTTGGCCAATTCCTGATGCTTGATCATCTTTTCCATTATTGTCTCCAAGTTGGAGATCCTTTAAGCTTCTTGGGGTGGTTATGGTTGATTATAGGATGTAGATGGTGAGTGGAAGTTGGTCTAGTTGTTGGATGGGTAGTAGCTGGATTGAGGTTTTCTGTTTTGGTTTTGGTTAGTATTTTGATGCTTTATGTTTCTAGAATTGTTCTGGTTTGAGTTTCTCTGCCAAGGCTGCTGGTTTTGATTATGATTGTCTCCCCACCTAAAATTAGGGTGGTTCCTCCAGGATGAGTTGTAGGTATCTCCATGAAATTCATTTTGATTAACTCCTTGGCTGCTGCTCTTCATAGAGTTCTTCATTTTTCCCCCATGATGGTTGATGTGGAGTGTTCACTGCTGCCACTTGAAGTCCATCAATCCTCTTGGCCATCATCTCCATCTGTTGTTGAATCTATTGATGCATCACCTTATTTTGAGCTGGTTGGCATTGCCTTTGATGACCATAGAAGTATTGGTTGTTTGTTACAGTATCAATGAGATTTTGAGCCTCCTCAGCTGTCTTCATGAGTTGCACTGAGCCTCCAGCAGAGTAATCAAGTGCCTCTTAAGCTCTAATGTCAATCCTTCATAGAAGTTTTAGAGTCTATCGCATTCACTGAACATTTCTGGTGGGCACTTCCTGATTAGAGCTTTGTATCTCTCCCAGGCATCATACAATGACTCTTCATCCATCTAAGTGAATGTTTGGACCTCTGTTTTGAGTCTGACAATCCTTTGGGGAGGATAGAACTTGGCTAGGAACTTATTCACTAGATACTCCCAGCTGTTGATGCTTTCTCTTGGAAATGCCTCCAACCATTGAGCAGCTTTGTCTCTCAAGGAAAACAGAAATAGCAACAGCTTGTAAATGTCTGGATGCACACCATTGATTTTCACTGTGTCACATATCCTTAGAAAAGTGGATAGGTGTTGGTTTGGATCTTCCAATGGACCTCCTCCATAAGAACAGTTATTTTGCACCAAGATGATGAGTTGAGGCTTCAATTCAAAGTTTTTTGCATTGACATTTGGAGTAAGTATACTACTCCCACAGTGCCTTGGATTAGGGAAAGTATAGGAGGCTGGAACTCTCCTTTGAGGCTGGCCATTATTGTGAGACACTCCCTCTGGTGGATTAGGGGCATTCCCTTCCATCTCTTTATTCTCTTCCTCTGATTCCTCTCCACCAATGACTCCCTTTCCTCTTGCTTCTCTCCTTAGTCATCGGAGAGTTCTCTCATCAGAGTCACAAGAGGTGGAGACCTCTCTCCTTGCTTTTGTCATACACACAAAACCAGAAATCGAAAAATACAAACAGAACACTCTGCAGCTTGAGTGTAATTAGGATTAGTGGAGACAAAGTCTCAAACAGTTAGTGTGCTTAGTAAAAAGAAAAAGAAAATGCTTAATCTAGATTATCACCTTACTTAATCATTGTCAATCTAAATCAATCCCCGGCAATGGCGCCAAAAACTTGATGAGAGAAAAATGATTCTACACAAACTTACCGGCAAGTGTACCGGGTCGCATCAAGTAGTAATAACTCACAAGAGTGAGGTCGATCCAACAGGGATTGATGGACTGAGCAATTTTAGTTAGGTGATGAATTTAGTTAAGTGAATAGTTGATGATTTTAGTGATTTTGATTAACAGAAGAAAAATTGCAAGAAAATAAAAGTTGCAGAATTAAAATTAGCTGAATCTTAAAGTGCAGAGAAAGTAAATTGCAGAAACTTAAAGTGCAAGAAAGTAAAAGAGCTGAAACTTAAATTGTAAGAAAAGTAAATTGCAGAAACTTAAAGTGCAAGAAATGTAAATTACTGAATCTAAATTGTTGAGAAATATAAATTGCTTAAAGAATAAAAGGATTTGGGTACTGGGATTCAAAATTGAACAAGAAAATGCAAGCTAAAGTAAATCAGAGAGCTATGAGATGAAGAGATTCAGTTCAGTAACCAAACAGAAATGGAAAATTACTTGAAGAAAAAAACAGAAAGAAAACTTAGCTCAATTATGAAATTCTAAAAGAGAAATTGAAGATCGAAGAAGAGCAATGAGATCAGAAAGCAGATCTAGATCTCAATTACTCCCTTGACCAATCAGAAAAGAAATTGCAGAAGAAATGAAAATGAAAACAATAAAGAAAATTCAGATCCAATTCTCCAATTCTCAGAACTATATAGAAGAAAAGTAAAGATGATTCTCAGATCAAGAAATTCAATGGAGTTCTTCAATCTCAATCCAAAAACCCAGAACAGAAAGTAGAAGTTGCAGAAGAAAGAAAATGTAAACAGAAAGCAAACTAGATTTAATCCCAATTCCCAAATTCAAAATGAAAATTTAAAAGTGAAAATACTAAAAATAAGCTAAAGGTCCCTTCTCTAAATCAAATTTACTCCTATTTATACATTTTCTATTTTGGTCTTGAAAGCTTGGAGTGGGCCTTTTGATTTGTGAAGAAATGGATCCAAGATGGCAATTGATTGAAATTGGGTTAGAGGCATGCTCCAGTGGAGCGCTCCGTTGGATTAGTGAACTTGACGTTCACTCTTGTGGCTCCTCACGTGCTAAGCCTTCTTGCCTAGCATTGTTATATTGAACGCTACGTTCACTCTTTGAACGTGGCTCCCTGTTGGTTGCTTGGTGCGTGCTTTGCTTTCCTTGGCAAAAGTCACAAAAACGTTTGCAAAAGGGAACTCCACGTTTAAATTTTTGAGCGCTACCCTTGTTGATTTGATGCGCGCCCAGCTCCCTTGGTGCTCCCTCTTCGAGCGCTACGTTCAAGACCTTGAACACTGGGCTTTGCTCCCTTGTTTCCAAGCCTTGAGTCACGAGAAAGTTCACTAAAGTGAACATAGCATTTGAATTTTTTAACGCTACCCTTGTTGCTTTGATGCGTCTCCTTCATGGGCCTTGGCCAAAAGCACGAAAGCGTTGGCTATAGTGAATGTAGCGTTCACTTTACTGAATGTGGCTTCTTGGCATGTGCCTTCCTCTTGGTGCGCTAGTTTCCTAGCGTTGCCTTAATGAACGCCACATTTGATAATGCAGCGCTTCCTTGGTTCTTTCCTTTCTTCATCATTTCTTCACCTACAAGCAACCAAATAACTAATCAAAGTCCCACCAAAATTACTAGATCTTTACATCATTTATAAAATCATTTAATTCTAGCATAAAATCTATGATTTTGTGTAAAATAAATGATGTTTGATTGGTTCAACATAATCATGAAAATCCACTCCAATTACTTACTTATTGTGCAAGAAAGTGCATAATACCTAATGAAACTAATGAAAAATGCTTGTAAAACTAGCATAAGATGACTTGTCATCAGTGCTCTCTGTATGGCACTCTCGGAGACAGGGACTTGCTGATGACGAATGTAGACAGTCTGCAAAGTAGACGAGTGGAAGTTTGAGTAGAATTCAACTACCCATGATAAGTTGGCCTCTCGCGGCTGCCTTCTCAAAAATCTCTACTGTCTCCTCTCTATCCGGGGCTCCACAAAATCAACTAAGTATGTTGGAACAATGAGCAGATGTTCATTGTTGTAGTTCCTCTCAGCTAGGATGGGGAACATCTGTTCGCAATAACGGTTAGCAAACCGGGTGGAGTCTCGGGCGGGAAAAGCTTTCTCTAATTCCTCAACCTTAATGATCCTCTTCACCCACTTTGTTGGTGGCTTTACACTGGGAGATGGAAGCGCTTTTGCCAAGGTTTTCTTGGTTCCTCTCCTTGCTGGTGTCTTGTTAGTGGCCTTCTCTTTTCCTTTCTTGGTACCGATGCCTAAGGAAAAAAAAAGGAAGAGTGTGAAATGTAGATAACTAAGACTGGAAGGAGAAAAATTCTAAGTGATAATGAATGCCAAAGAAAAGATGATATCTCAAATATATGGTAGCTACAACATGTAGGTAAGACATCAAGTAAGATCAGGTAGGCAATTCAGAATAATAAGATGCAAGAGGGTAAAAATATGCAAGTAACAGGCATGAGAAGCATAACTCAAGCATCAAGTAATAAATGTGCCAAATAAAAGAGCATTTGTAATGATGACAATTGTGAATGATAATTCCAATTATATGTGGAATGCAAGTGTTATGAAAAAAAGGCATTAAAGTAGTGAGGAAAGAGTAGAAAAGAATTCAAAAATGCCATGTTGGCTTTTTCACAAACACTTGGTGTTCAAGTTAAAATAGGGATTCAAATAAGGAATCCAAGTGCATATGAGATCCAAGTCAATTGTCAAATTATTCCCCACAATATCCACAAACTCAAAGATAATAATATATAACTCAAATAAAGCTCTAACACCAACGTAAAAATGCATGAAAAAGGAAGAAAAGAAACCATAAATAATGAAGCTAAAAGAAAATTTAGAAGAAAGGAAAAGTAACTAAGTGCAAGAATTAAATGAAGAATGAAATAGTGGAGGAGATGAGAAAAAGAAACCTAATGAAGAAGATGAAAAGAGGAGGAAGAAAGAAGTAGAAAGTAAGAAGTGAGAAGAGGGAAGGAAGAAGAAAGAAGAAAGAAGTAAGAAAGAATTAAGAAAATTAGGATTTGGGGGGAGGGTAACGGAAACTGGGCGGCGTACAGGTTTAAGTGAGGCGACGCATGCGACGCGCGATTTTGATAGTGACCCGTAAGCGTCTGGCACGCATACGCATGCCCTTGGTTTGTGCGAATCGCGCGAAGGCAGCCGTATGCACGCACAACTCTCTGTTCGCGTGGCCTGGGAACCAAAATTCTCATATGACGCGTGCGTGTCATGCACGCACACACGTGGATGGCCATTTGTGGAAACGACGCGTACGCGTGATCAAGTTTGTGCCTCTAGCACAGTTCCAGTCCCAAGCCATCTCAACTCTCTGCCCAAACACTCATTTACGCCGATTTTTCTCATCCACGCGTGCACATGCTTGACGCGTACGCGTGGAGTGTCAAAATTGCAAATGACACGCACGCGTTGTGGAACTCTCTGTTCAAACCTGCATATTCTCGCACTCACAGACAACACGTACGCGTCGTGGATGCTCGCGCGTCGTGCGCGTTGATTTTTTTTGTGTATGCAGAATGCAGAATGCAAAAATTATGACTAAACACTGATAAAAATAAACTAAAATAAAACTAAGAAAAATGAAAGATCGTACCATGGTGGGTTGTCTCCCACCTAGCACTTTTCTTTTACGTCCTTAAATTTGACGGTCCACAAGCTCAGTCTTCTTCTATTGGTGGATCTTCCAAGAGGAAGATCTCTAGCTCCTTGGTGTTCTTCATCTTCTCACCATGATACAGCTTTAAGCGATGTCCATTGACCTTGATGAATTTGGAGCTTGAAGGATGACTCAGGTGAAAGACTCCGTATGGCTCTGCCTTCTCGACTCTGTAGGGACCTTCCCATCTTGATCTCAGCTTGCCTGGCATGAGCCTCAGTCTGGAGTTATAAAAGAGGACCAGCTCCCCAGGTCTGAACTCTCTTCTCTTGATATGCTTGTCATCTACAACCTTCACCTTCTCTTTGTATAGTCTGGAGTTGTCATATGCTTCGAGTCGAAGGGTCTCCAGTTCTGCCAGTTGCAGCTTCCTTTCAGTACCAGCCTTCTCAAATCCCATGTTGATCTCTCTTACCACCCATAATGCTTTGTGCTCTACCTATAAACTAGGTAGAAGGGGCTCATCCCGATTGGTGTCTTGTATGCTGTCCGATATGTTCAAAGCGCATCTTGTAGCCTGGTGCTCCAGTCTTTTCTATGAGGCTTGACAATCTTCTCCAAGATACACTTTATCTCTCTGTTTGACACCTCAGCTTGTCTATTAGTCTGGGGGTGGTAGGCAGTCGCCACCTTATGAACAATGCCGTGTTTCTTCAGTAGACCTGCTAATCTCTTGTTACAAAAGTGAGTGCCTTGATCACTCACGATTGCTCGTGGTGATCCAAAGCGACAGATAATATGATTTCTAACAAAAGAGACAATAGTGTTAGCATCATCAGTACGGGCAGGAATTGCTTCCACCCATGCATTTAGAAACATAATCTACAGCTAATAATATATATAAGAAACCGCTCGAGTTTGGAAACGGACCCATGAAGTCAATGCCCCAAACATAAAAAATTTCACAGAATAGCATAAGTTGTTGGGGCATCTCATCTCTCTTGGATATATTTCCAAACCTTTGGCATGGGAAGCAAGATTTATAGAAGGCAGTAGCATCCTTAAAAAGAGTGGGCCACCAGAATCCACAGTCTAAAATTTTTCTAGCTGTCCTTTGAGGACCAAAATGTCCACCACTCTCAGATAAGTGGCAGGCCTCTAAAATTGACTGGAATTCTGATTGAGGCACACACCTTCTAATTATCTGGTCAGCACCATACCTCCATAAATAAGGGTCATCCCATATATAATATTTGGACTTGCTTTTCAGCTTGTCCTTTTGATGCTTAGTAAAATTAGGAGGGAAGGTATGACTGACTAGATAGTTAGCTATAGGTGCATACCAAGGAACTACTTCGGATATTGCATGCAAGCTATCAAATGGAAAAGCATCATTGATAGGAGTGGAGTCAGTCTTAATGTGCTCAAGGCGACTCAAGTGGTCCGCCACTAAATTCTAGGAGCTACTCCTATCTTTAATTTCTAAATCAAATTCTTGCAGCAGCAATATCCAATGTATTAGCCTTGGTTTGGACTCTTTTTTGGCTAATAAATATTTTAGAGCTGCATGGTCTAAGTACACTACCACCTTAGTACCAAGTAAGTAGGCTTGGAATTTATTCAGAGCAAAAACAATAGCCAGAAGCTCTTTTTTAGTGGTGGTGTAATTGGACTGAGCAGCATCTAAGGTCTTAGAGGCATAGGCAATTATAAAAGGGTCCTTACCTGCGAGATGGGCCAGCGCCGCTCCTACTGCATGGTTGGAGGCATCACACATAATCTCAAAGGGCTGGCTCCAGTCAGGTCCTCTCACAATCGGGGCTTGAGTCAATGTGATCTTCAGCTTATCAAACACTTCCATACAGTCCTCACTCAGCTCAAACTCAACATCCTTCTGCAGCAGTCTGGATAAAGGCAGGGCTACCTTACTGAAGTTCTTGATAAATCTCCGGTAGAAACCTGCATGACCAAGGAATGAACGGACTTCCCTCATGGAGGAGGGGTAAGGTAAACTAGAAATGATATTTACCTTTGCTGGATCAACTGAAATACTAGTATTAGAAATAACATGTCCTAGAACAATACCTTGTTTGACCATAAAATGACACTTTTAAAAATTTAAAACAAGGTTTGAACTAACACACCTGTCTAATACTCTAGATAAACTATCCAAGCAAAGGCTAAAGGAATCACCGTACACACTAAAATCATCCATGAAAACTTCCATACAGTTCTCAAGAAAATATGAGAAAATACTCATCATGCAACTTTGAAACGTCGCCGGTGCATTACATAAGCCAAAAGGCATCCTCTTGTATGCATACGTTCCAAAGGGATATGTAAAAGTAATTTTCTCCAGATCTTCAGGAGCTATAAAAATTTGAAAATATCCTGTTTAACCATCTAAGAAGCAGTAGTGTGATTTACCTGACAAACGATCTAGCATCTGATCAATGAATGGCATGGGGTAGTGATCCTTGCGAGTGGCCTGGTTGAGGCACCTGTAATCAATACAAACCCTCCAGGCGTTCTACAATCTAGTTGCTATGAGCTCTCCTTGCTCATTCTTCACTGTAGTGACTCCAGACTTCTTGGGCACCACTTGTACTGGGCTGACCCATTCGCTATCTGAGATTGAATAGATGATATCAGCTTCCAGCAGTCTGGTCACTTCCTTCTTGACAACCTCTAAGATGGTGGGATTTAGTCTTCTTTGGGGTTGACGAACAGGCCTTGCTCCTTCTTCTAAAAATATCCTGTGCTCACAAACTTGAGGGCTGATGCCTACTATATCCGCCAAGCTCCACCTAATTGCTTTCTTGTGTCTTCTCAGCACACTAAGCAGCTGCTCCTCCTGTTGGGAAGTCAGTTCCCTTTCAATGATAACTGGGAGCTTCTGATTATCCTCAACGTAAGAATACTTGAGGTGGAGTGGAAGGGGCTTCAATTCCAATTTCTGCTCATGGCTAGGCACTTGAGCTTCTGGAGCTAGTGATGGTGGCAAAGTGTCTTCATTGTGTTCAGAGGGTCTCCCCACACTTGGACCTTGCTCCATGTGCATCTCTTCTACTTCTTCTTGTTGAACTGTAGCTACAGTCTCATCAATGATGTCGCACTGGAAGATAGAATGATCTTTCGGAGGGTGCTTCATAGCTTCATCCAGATTGAAGCTCACTGCTAGGCCGTCTATCTCAAAAGAATAAGTTCCTGAGAAGGCATCCAGCTTGAACTTTGAAGTTTTCAGGAATGGCCTTCCAAGTAGGATGGATGACGGTCTTCCTGAGTCATTAGGGGGCATCTCCAAGATATAGAAGTCAACGGGAAATGTGAGCCCCTTAATGCTCACCAGCACGTCCTCAGCAATTCCAACGACTGTGATGATGCTTTTATCTGCTAAAACAAAACGAGATGCCAACCTTTTTAAGGGAGGGAGCCTTAAAGTATCATATATAGACAATGGCATATTACTCACGCACGCTCCTAAATCACACATGCAGTCAGAAAATATTACACCCCAATGGTACAGTTAACCATGCATGGACCTGGATCACTACATTTTTCTGGTATATCCCCATTAAAGTAGATATAGAACTACCTAAAGGAATAGTTTCTAGCTCATTAATCTTATCCTTATGCATGCACAGATCTTTTAGAAATTTTACATATTTAGGTACCTGGTGAATGACATCAAAAAGGGGAATTGTTACCTCAACATTTTTGAAGATTTCTACCATTTTGGGGTCGAGCTCCATCTGCTTTCTGGGCTTCCTTGCAAGGTGTGGAAATGGGATAGGGATGGCGTCTCTTATAGCTTCAGCTTCCTTTGGTTCTCCATTCTGTGGTTGAGCTGCCTCTTCTTCAACCATGTTTTGTACTTCATCTTCCTCTTCAACATCCTCCACTTCAACCATGTCCTCAACTGGGGCATTTTCCTTTGAGCTTGGCTCCTCATGATTCCTCTCTTGCAGTGTGGTTTCGGACCTCAAGGTGATGGCATTAATTCCACCTTTGGAGTTGGATAAAGGTTGAGAAGGAATTCCACTGGAGCTTTAATACTGGTTGTTGGGAGTAGATAATGAATCCATCCGGGAGACGAGATCTTGTAACATGGCATTTAGACCATTTATAGTAGAGTTCAGTGTAGTCTGAATGTCTTGTTGTCCTTGTGCAAGAGAACGAAGTATCTCGTCATTAGAAGAGGAAGGGGGATAAGTGATCTGAGGGGTCTACTATTGGTTGTTCTGAGGTCCTTGGGACTACCTTAGGTGAGGTGCTCTGTAAGGCTGGTTCTGGTTCTGCTGTTGATAGGGAGTATTCTGCTGGTATCAATTTTACTGATTGTTATTATTATTCCACCTCTGATTTTTCTGGTTGTCTCTGCCTCCTCTGTTATAGTTGTCCCTCCAGCCTTGGTTGGAGTTGTCCCTCCAGCCCTGGTTGGAGTTGTCTTGCCAACCTTGGCTACAGTTCCCACCTTGGTTGTAGTTGCCGCCTTGTTGATAGTATCCTTGATTCGGGCAGTCATAGAAATTGTGAGTAGCTGCCAAGGTGTTGTCTTCTTGTTGGAGCTGCGGACACTCATCAGTATAATGACTATAGCATGCACATATCCCGCACACTCTCTGAGGAACCAACTGGTGACTATGTTGTGGTGAGGGAGGCTGAGATTGTTGTTGATTCAGTTGTAGCTGCTTCAGTATGCTGGTCATCTCTCCCAGAGCCTGTGTGAGAGCAGCAGTCTCACCGCTAGAGGAAACCTCCGCAACAACCTTGGGATGGTTGGTCCTATGCCTAGCATTCCGGGTAGATTCAGCTAAATCGGCGATCAGCTGCCATGCTTCATCCGCGGTCTTGTACTTTTTCAGAGAACCATTACTCGCACCATTCAATGTAGTCTTATCCTGAGGCTTCATGCCTTGTGTGAGTAGCTGATCAACACCAACTTGTCAATCATGTGGTGAGGGCATGCGTCTAGAAGATTCATGAAGTGCTCTCAATACTCATAAAGACTTTCTGATTTGCCTTGAATAATATAGGAGATTTCTTTTCTCAGTCTATCAGTAACTTTAGCTGGAAAGTATTTCTCCAAGAATTCTCTCCTGAGTATATCCCAGTTAGTAACAACCGCTTTAGGTTGAGTGTAGTACCACTCCCTTGCCTTTTCCTCAAGAGAAAATGGGAAGGTGGTCAGCAGAATAGAAGTCTCATCTGCACCATGAGGCCTAACAGTAGAACAGGCTGTCTGAAAATCCCTGAGGTGCTTTATAGGCTCCTGAGCAGGTAAGCCATGAAACTTAGGTATTAAGTTGATTAGTGCAGTCTTCAGTTCAAATTCTGCAGCCAGATTTGGGTGATGTGCTTGATACGGTTTCAGGGTAAAGTCTGGAGCTCCTGCTTCCTGGAGAGTAATCCTCTTGGGCTCTGCCATATTACCTGCACGTGAATCAACCGAATTAGTAGAAGAGGAGCTTGTTTCTTCCTCAAACGGTGCTTCAGATTTGCCCTCGATGAGACTGGTGAATTGATAGCAACCACTTCACCACCCTCAGAGGCTAACCGACGCCGAGCTCGCCTTATACACGAAAGAGTTCTTTCAATTTCAGGATCAAATGCGGCTAAGCTCGGATTATGCAGTGAACGCATCATTCAACAAAAGAAACATACAGCTCATGGTAATAAAATAAAATAAAATATGCAAATAAATAAAATTAAAAATATTTACACCAACTAACAATTTAGCACGCTATTGCAACTCCCCGTCAATGACGCCAAAAATTGACGTGGTAGAAATTGGCCGATTAAGAATTTATAATAAGAACAACGTTGCAAGTACAGTTTTTAACCGACTAAAATCCGCTTATCAATTTAGAGGGGTTGTCACAAAATTAGAATAAAAATACTGGGAGTAAATATCCCAGGTCGTCTCCCAACGAGTTGACAAAAGAGTGCTATTTTATTAGTCAGTAGTTTTCTGAGAAATTTTGAGAGTTGGAGAACAGAAAAGTAGATGATTGTGAATAAAAGCAATGAGAATTAGCAAGAGAATTTATATAATCAGAATAAAAGCCTTGACCGGGAGAAGATTAATTGGAAGTTCTATCCTTGTTGGATTTTCCCAAGTGTAATATTAAAAGGTTGTTGTTCTACTTAGTCATCCCTTACTGAATAAAGGAAAGTCAAGTAACTAACTAACCAACTATATCCTCAAGTCCTAATCCTCTCCTAAGGAAGGATTAGAGTCAGAGACTAGAGAGCCAGCCAACAACTTCCAATTAAAATTAACACTTGAGCATGCCAACTCAAGAGTCTCCTTTTAATCAACTCCCAAATCAAGTTGGGAGTTTACTCCATTGACATGAATATAACTTTCACAGGCATATAAAGAGAATAAGAAGAAGACATAATAAATTAAATAATAACTGAAAATTAATTAAAAATAAAAATAGTACTTTGCATTAATAAATCCCAAAATGCAACATCCTTATCTGAACAGGGTTAATGTGCAATTAAAAGCGTAAAGGAATAAGGAAACAAACTGGAATAATGGCAACTTCAATGGAGGTAATGACTCTTCTCAATATCCAAAGCAAAAACATAAAAAACATAAAAACTAGAAATCTATGAATGTGAAGAAAACCTAGAGGAAGTGTAATTTCTCTCTCAGATTCAAAACTAAAACTAAAACTATCCGTAATGTGAATGTCTGTCGAGTCTCTGCTTGTCCCTTGGCTCTAGTCTGGATTTCTGGGCCAAAAACTGGGTCCAAACTCTGCCCAAAATCGCCCCCAGCATTTTCTGCGATTTCTGCAGGTAGCGCATGTCACGCGTACGCGTCAGTCACGCGTACGCGTCGTTTGGCAAACTTCCTTGTCATGCGTACGCGTCAGACACGTGCACGCATCGCTGTGCAAAACTCTGAGAAGGAAGAATGGTATATGAACTGAGAAACTGATGAACTGATGAGTTTAGAATGGAAATGTTAAATTGGTAGTGGTTGAGATGAGTCGAGGACTCGGAATGGCAATGATGAATCATTGATATACTGAAAATGTTTTCTGAAAACCACTGTATCACTGTTTTATATTGAGATTGTTGAGACGCTATGCGCCTGGCAGGGACGGTGGTTGGATCCTTCCTGTCGAGGTAGCAGCGGCGGCGTAAGGGCGGTGGTTCGTCCCGCTTACGTTGAGATGTGAGGTCCGTGGCAATAGTATCCCGCTCACATCCTTTCGAATCACTAGAGTGTGCAGGCACAAAATCCTGGACGGTGTTCCGACACCATATCTCGGGGGTTTCCAATTATGATTCCGAAGGACAACGTCTCCATGGAGATGTGTTGGGTTGGCAGTTGAACCGACAATGTGATATCACAGCCAGTAGGACAGGTATTCATCATGTGCATCTTCTATCTGTTTGTTTTCTTTGCCGACTTGTAATTGCTTGCCTAATTATATAACATGCCTAATTGCCTACTTAAATTACTTGCCATATATGCCTATACTTGTGCTTTACTTGCATTGATATTATTTGTGTTTTCTACTGGGATTGAGGAGGTTAGGAAGGCTGTGGTGATGGGATCGCAAGGAGGATAGGTTGGTGAAGGCTGTGGGACAGCGGGGAACTGTTAGAGTAGAAAATCCCCTAAGTTAGAATGCCCTTTTATTATGTTAAGGTTTAACTTATGCTTTAATATTTTAGTATGCTTTAAGATGAATCTTGTGATGGATATGAAGTTCTAGGATTGCCTCTGGCGTCCCGGAGTCTTATATCTTACATCACTGGGCACTATTACCATATTGAGAAACTCCGGTTCTCATACCATATTCTATTGTTGTTTTTCAAATGCAGGTTGCAACCCACCTCGGTGAGTTACTTTGATGGTGACAGAGCGGAGGATCTTGGATATATTTTGAAGTCTTTTGATTTATTTTGTTTTTATCTCTCACTTTTGTATTTTACTTTTGCCTAGAGGCTTACTTTGAGAGAAAAACTTGTATAAGCTGTTTTAATTGTCAGGTTCCTGTATGGTCTGTATATAGCTAGCCGGCTTAAACTCCGCAAGCCGTGGCTAGATCTTTATGCTATTATACTCTGATATTTTCTTATGTTATCTCTATTTTTTGTGCATTAAGTTAGTAGCTTCGTGTGTACGTTTTGCGCTTTTCAAATCCTATTTTTGAGCTGTATCCTTCATCGGGCTTCTGGAAACATATTATTTCTTCTATATATTATATGTATAAGCTTTAGACTTGTTGTAACCTTTGATTAACCTTTGCTTTATGATGGGATGGACCGGTTGTGCTTTAATGCATACTCTGTGTCTTTTTCTTTGATGCTATTTAGGTTATCTACTTGATATTGCATAGCATGCTTGTTTGTGAGTGCCTTTTGGGATAATTGAAGTACTAGGCTTTTGATATTGAGACTGATCACCTTGATATCGATTGTTTGGTGTAGACAGGAACCCTAATGGCCACTCGCGGACGAGGTCGTACACGTTCACGAGCAGAGAGTAGAAATGCGCAACTGGCCGATAACCATGCCGAATTCATGGCAGCAATGGCGAATCTTGTGAACACCATGGAGGCTAATGCTGCTGCGACTCTGCAAGCTGTGCAGAGGTTGGGCCAACCGGCTGGGAATGGAAATGGAGATGGCAACGGAAATGATAATTCCGAAGGAAATGGTGATAATATGGGAGGTGCTCCGATGACCTTGGCTACTTTTCTCAAGGTTCATCTACCAAGTTTCCGAGGTTCAACCAATCCTACGGAAGCGGATAATTGGTTTCAGGCCATGGAGCATGCGTTGCAAGCACAGCATGTCCCGAACAACCAGTATGTGGAGTTTGCTGCGTATCAACTTTTGGGAGAGGCTCAACATTGGTGGCAAGGAGAATGTCGCTTACTACAGCTTCAGAATGCCGATATCCCTTGGGATGTATTCCAGACGGCTTTTTATAAGAAGTATTTTCCTGAATTTGCAAGGGAAGCGAAGGAGATAGAACTTATGCAGCTGAAGCAAGGTTCCTTGTCTGTGGGGGACTATACTAGCTAATTTGAGGAGATCTATAGGTTCTCTAGGATGTGTTAGGGTGCCTCAGAGACCTACGAGAGTTGGAAATACATTACGTATCAAAGGGGTTTGATGGACAACATCATGACTGTTGTGGCTCCTTTGGCGATTTGTATTTTCTCCGATTTGGTGAACAAGGCTAGAGTTGTTCATGAATATGCAAAGACGGTAGCCTCATCAAAGGACCCTTGTGGAGGAAACACTAGTCGAGGATGTGACAAGTACTTTCAGTCGAGGGGTCAGAATTTCAAGAGAGGAGGACATGCGCCTCAAAGTCAAGGAGGCTTTAGAAAGAACACTTATGACTAGTACCAGCATGGCAAAAGGAGAGGGAATCAGAGTGGTTGCTTCAACAGTGGTTTGCCTGGTCATATTGCAAGGGATTGCACTTGTGGGAAGAACCCGAATGCGGGTTAGAGTCAACACCAAGGGCGAGTATTTGCTGTGAACGCCAAGGATGCTGCTAAGGCGGATCCTCTAATGAGAGGTAACTGTTTAATTGGTGATAAAATCTTGGTTGCATTGTATGATACTAGAGCTTTGCATTCGTTTATTTCATTTGACAAAGTTGAGGAACTAGGCTTGAAATTGTCAGAATTAGCCTTTGAATTGCATGTACATACTCTGCATCAGACGGTTATGACTAGGTCAGGTTGTAGACAAATAGGTTTCATGCTTGAGGGTAGAGACTTTGTGCACGATTTGATTTGTTTACCAATGGTTGGGTTGGAGATAATTTTGGGGTTTGATTGGTTGTCAAAAAGAATCAAGTTTTGTTAGATTGCTTTGAGCGGTCAATTCAGTTTATGCCGGAAGGAAAAAATGGAGCAGTGGTAGCTGAGGGTTATTACCTGAACTCTGTAATGGTGCACTGTAGTGGGTAAGAGTGTCAGGGTTATATACTGTTGGCTGCAAATGCGTTAGGTGATAATCAGAAGCTGAATCAAATCTCAGTAGTTAGGGACTTTCCAGAAGTGTTCCCGGAAGATATTCCTGAGTTCCTACCTCAAAGGGAGATTGAATTTGTGATTGAATTAGTGTCGTGAGCCAGACCAGTGTCGATTGTGCCGTATAGAATGGCTCCGATAGAGCTGGCAGAATTAAAAACTCAGTTGAAAGAGCTTCTGAGCAAGAGGTTCATTCGACCGAGTGTGTCTCCGTGGGGAGCGCCAGTTTTGCTGGTAAAGAAGAAAGACGGAGGAATGCGACTTTGCATGGATTACCGACAGTTGAACAAAGTGACTGTGAAGAACAAGTACCCGCTGCCAAGGATAGATGACTTGATGGATCAACTGCAAGGAGCTGGAGTGTTTTCCAAGATTGACTTAAGATCCGGTTATCATCAGATAAGGGTGAAGGATGATGACATTCCAAAAACTGCATTTAGGATGCACTATGGACACTACGAGTTTGCGGTGATGTCCTTTGGGTTAACGAATGCACCTGCTGTGTTCATGGATTACATGAACAGAGTATTTCGTCCCTTTTTAGACAAATTCGTGGTGGTTTTCATAGACAATGCAAATGTGATGCGGGGAAAACTTGTCTCTCAACAAATCTTCCTTCGGCAAGTGTACCGAAGTTGTCGTCAAGTAAAAACTCACAATAGAGTGAGGACGAATCCCACAGGGATTGATTGATCAAGCTATTTTAATTAGAAGAATGTTCTAGTTGAGCGAGTCCAGAATTTGGGTTGAGAGTTGCAGAAAATAAAATGGCGGGAATGTAAATTAACGTTAGAGGTCACGTTAACTAGGTTAACGTGGCTTCTAACGTGGCCACTTATGAGTAATTTCCAACGTTAGTGACAATGTTGAGTGTCACTAACGTTGGCTCAACTTCTTTTCTCCACGTTAGAGTTCACGTTAACTTAGTTAACGTGACTCTCTAACGTTGGCATTGATGGCTTTTTGAGAATGTTATTTGCAATCACTTTTCTCATTAATCTTGCAAGTTACCTCCCCTTTTCTTGCTTCTTTTTGGTCCTGAAATCAAGCAACAAAGTGCATCAAAGCTCTAGTCCAAGTCATGAGTAATGCAACAGAATATTTGTCACTAAACTTATGCAAAATCCTCATGAAATCATGTAAAATGCACAATGTATGCTTGAATCAAGGCATAAGTGAATATTTACCCAAAACTAGCTTATTTCCTAAAGAAATGCATGAAACTAACCTAAAAACAGTGAAGAAAAGGTCAGTGAAACTGGCCAAGATGCCCTGGCATCACAACACCAAACTTAAAGCTTGCTTGTCCCTAAGCAAGTACTGGAACAAGAGAATGATGAATGGAATATCCAGAGGAATGAGTCATCCTTGTGAAAGTCATATTACTAATTTTATGGTGGTTTCATGCATAACAACTTAGGTTCATTCCATTACTGGCTTTCAGACCTTTATTCTGTCCTAAAACACCCACTTTGTTCATATCCCATGAGACTTTTATTCATTGATCCTTTTATTGTTATTACAAGGGTTGTTTGTGTTATTTAGGCTAGATGCTCTATAAGGGGGCAACTCTTTAAGATAAGTTTTCAGCCAACACACCCGAACCAGTTGGTTCAAGGTGCTAGGTGTTGAGACACCCCTAAGGACTTACTCCCTCAAGCCTATCCCCCATACATACACACTACAGGCATTTAGTTTATTTATTTTCTTTTCTTGAGACCTTGGTGTCCAGCACCTCTTTGGGTTACTAAGTGTTCTGTAGTGAAGGTTACTCTTGATAGTGGACTTTCAGCTGATAATCCCGAGTTATTTAACCCAAGTTACCAAGTGATAAGGCACCCCTAAGAGCTTATTCATCCAAGTAGATCCCTCACACAGGAGCACCACAGACACTTGCCTCAAGCTTAAAACCATTGATGCCTAGCCTTATTGCTTACACTTTTTCTTTTGTTTTTTTTTTTTCACTTCCATTATTCTTTCCCTTTTCTCTTATTAGGATCTTGTCATATGCTCAGTCTCATGGGTATATCCAAAGTCAAGTATTCAGGATAGATAGTTGTCCTCCTAACCTTGTGGTTGAACCAACTTAGCTAACTTATGACTACCCCAAAGATTCATGAATGCACTTCCACAATATGAACTCCACTCCGGTCTTTTAAAAACATAATCCTTCTCTTCTTCAATTTGATTTAAAAAGGGACAAGCTTACAACAAAGGGAAGTAATGATGCAGTGACATAAAAGATGCATCTCATGTATGTGTGCCCCTTGATGTGCTTGGATGTTGATTAGCCTCTGGGTGGATTCTTGTTGCTCGTTTTGCCTTTGTTCCATCCTGTTGAATTCTTCTCCCTATTGTTGTCCTTGGCTTAGTTGCTGTTCCATCATTTGCCTTTGCCACTCATCTTGCTGCCCCATCATCTGTAGTTGAAGCTCTTTCTATGCTCCTTGGCTTTCCAAATATTGTCTAGATAAGCCATCAATGGCTTCCTGTAATTGGTGCATGTCCAAGGTCTGTGGTGCTTGTCCCTCTAAGACTTGTCCTTTAACTACTTGAGGAGCTGTCCTCTTTCTTTGCTTCCGTTGAGGCAGGGGGAGTGCTGCAGCATTCATCCTTCGGACCGTTATTGGAATGCCTTCCTGTATCCAAACGGGGTCCTCATCTTCAAAAACCACTCTAGCTTTCTTGCATATTCGGTAAATGGTGCTGGGGTAACCTAATGTTCCTCTTGAGTCGCTTTTCTCTGCCATCTTTCTAATTTCTTGAGCTATGATCTCATGAACTTTGATTTCTCCTCCCTTGAGTATACAATGCAACATTGTTGCTCTCTCGAGATTCACCTCCGAGTTGTTTGCAGCTGGGAGAATAGACCTCCTTACTAGCTTGAACCACCCTTTGGCTTCAGGGTGAAGGTCTCCCCTTTTTATGAATTTTGGTCTCCCATCTGAATACCTCTCCCAGTCAGCGGCTATGACACAGATATCTGATGCTATTTTTGAGAGCTCATCCTTATCGGGGCTTCTACTTATCCTTGCCTGATAACTCTCCTCATCAAAATGAGGTGATTTCAAGTGAAGAGCTCTTGTTATGGCACTTGGGCTGAAGTCCACCTTCCTTCCTCTCACATAGCTTTTGAAGGTTGGGGCTTTGCTCTTATCCTCTCTAACTGCATTTGCATAGAATTCTTTGACGAGGTTTCTATCGATCTTCCCCTCTGGACTGGTGAGCAATTGCCACCCCCTCTATTCGATTTTTCTCCAAATCTGTGGTGATTCATTGGCATTGATTTGGAAGATTAATTCTGGAAATATCCTTCTGGCACTTATCCGCTCAAATTCATGCTCATGAAAGGCAGTCTTGAATCTCTTGTCATCAAAAGGAGCACTCTCCATAGGCCCCTTCCTCTTTTGCCTCTTTGAGCTTGATGATGCCATGACTTGAATTGTTGTTTGAGGGGATTTGGGGCTTCGGATAGATGAAGAGTGGGTTGGTTAAGGCAATTTGTGATGAAGAGTTTAGTGTGCCAATAGAAGTATGGAGAGTGGGGATTTGGATGTGAGGAGTGAGCATGCACTAAGGTTCACTTATATAAGAAAATGATGAGTGAGTGAAGGGTGTGGATTGCATGAATGTTTACTAGATAGACGGATGGGGTTGTATATGAAGGAAAGACAAGGATCATCACTTTAATGAGAGTGATTGGTTCGGTCTTCAAGGGTTTTCTTTCTCCAATGTTGCATGGCAGCGTTTCCCCATGCGTTTCCTCTTGAGACATGTGTGTAGTGCTCTTCATTAAGTGGCGAAATCTCCCCCATTTAATTGTCCAATCAATCCCTTTTTATGCTTCTTTTCCTTTTCTATAAAGATTTGAAACAAGAAAATTAATATCATAAAAAAAATCTACGGCTAGAAAAAATGAAAGAAAGGATTTGATTATTTGTTTATGAATTCCAACTAACTAACTAACTATGGGTGGGTCCTTATATGCATTTTGGTGGCACCATGGTGTGACACCAAACTTAGTTTGAAGCAATGTGATGAAAAGTTTTGTTCAAAGCTTCCAAGACTAGCATGCATCTTGGTTTGCTTTGAACACCAAACTTGTTCTTCACTATATACTGCATGATAAAGACTTCACCAAGTGTTTTTCAAGTTTGGGTTGAAATCATAAAGATTGACTTATTCATTATCATCTGAAAGCATATAAAACATGGGTTGCCTCCCATGAAGCGCTTCTTTAGCGTCACTAGCTTGACGTTTTTCTTTTATCACGGTGGTTGGTAGTGCTTAAAGTCCTCCCCTCTTGCTGTGGACTTGTATCCATTGG
Organism: Arachis ipaensis; assembly: GCF_000816755.2. NCBI lineage: Eukaryota > Viridiplantae > Streptophyta > Magnoliopsida > Fabales > Fabaceae > Arachis > Arachis ipaensis. Next base: position 69,798,362 of record NC_029792.2, read on the forward strand.
TTGGATCAATGATCTCCACATGTTTCAGGGAAAGAACTCTGTTGATAGTGAAGACCTTAGGTAATTGAGATGGCACAGTAGGGAGATTAGGGGGAATATCTGGGAAGTAAGCTGATACAACTCTATCCCCTGGAGAGAAGTCTTCCGTAGGGATCTTCTTGTTCCTCCATCTCCTTGGTACCTTCCTCTTTGTTTCTTTTGAGGTTGCCTTCCCCTTGGTGACCTCTTTTCTCCAAGGAGTTGTGATGATGTCTTCACCTGCCTCTGGAGGTTTGGGTTCCTCCAACTTTTCCTTGAGCTGTGGCAATTGCTGTTTTCCTTGTTTGTCAGTTAAGGGGGTCTCAGAACGAACTGGCTGTGCTTCAGTGCTTGTTTCCTCCTTCAGTGTCTCATTATCATGTGTGCTTCTCCCATGCTTCATACAGAGTCTCACCATCCTGTTGCCTGAAGGTTTGAACCTCAGCTCTCAGCCTATTGATTCGTTGAGGAGGGCAGAATCTTGCTAAGAATTTGTTCACCACATCCTCCCAAGTTGTCAAGCTCTCCCTTGGGAAGGATTCCAGCCACTTGGCTGCCTTGTCTCTAAGTGAGAAGGGAAATAAGAGCAATCTATAGGCGTCAGGATGAACACCATTAGATTTCACTGTATCACATATTCTCAGGAAGGTGGTCAAATGTTGGTTGGGATCTTCTTGAACACCTCTTCCAAACGAACAGTTGTTCTGAACAAGGGTGATGAGCTGTGGTTTAAGTTCAAAGTTGTTGGCATGGATTGTTGGCTTTTGGATGCTACTTCCACAATTGCCTGGGTTTGGATTAATGTAAGAGCCCAAAACTCTTCTATCCTCCCCAGCATGATTTGCTCCACCTCCTCTACCATGGTTGTGAGTCTCTTCTTCATGATGATTTTCCATGTTTTCTTCCATGTTTGGTTCAAAGGATTCCTCAAACTGTTCCTCCTCTTCTTCAGCACCAACTACTCGTTTTCCTTTTGCCTCCCTCCTTCGTCTAAGGAAGGTTCTCTCTGGTTCAGAATCAAAGGAAGTTGAAGCCCCGCTTCTTCTCCCTGTCATACAACCAACAAGTACAAGCAGAGAAAATAAGTGCAGACAGTATTTGTGTCAGAGTTATTGTTAGTTGTGGGTGATGCAGTATATCAAACAGTTAGTGGGTTAGCAAACATAATTGAAAATAATAAAGAAAAACAAAAGAGTAGATGGAGAAGGGAAGAAGTTTAGCTAAAACAAAAAGTAAATCACTCAAACAGAAAAATGAAATTCAAAAAATAAAATGCTCAATCTAGTGATCTTCCAATCTAATCATTGTTGATGCACAATCAATCCCTGGCAACGGCGCCATAAACTTGATGCAGGGAAAACTTGTCTCTCAACAAATCTTCCTTCGGCAAGTGTACCGAAGTTGTCGTCAAGTAAAAATTCACAATAGAGTGAGGTCGAATCCCACAGGGATTGATTGATCAAGCAACTTTAATTAGAAGAATGTTCTAGTTGAGCGAGTCCAGAATTTGGGTTGAGAGTTGCAGAAAATAAAATGGCGGGAATGTAAATAACAGAAAAGTAAATGCTAGAATTAAAGAACTGGAAGTAAATGACTGAAAATAAATTGCAGAATTGTAAATGGGAATGGGGGATTTGCTCATAAAAGTAAATCGCAGAAATTAAAGAGAATGGGTAAGAGTAGAGATGGGGAGTTCATTGGGCTTAGGAGATGTTGCAATTCTCCGGATCAAGTTTATTTTCATCTCTTCCTCAATCAATGCACTCATTGATCTCCTTGGCAATCTTAAGTGATTGAATTGCAATTCCTTGCAATTCAATCTCTCAAATCTTGATCAACAGCCAATTCCTTGGTCAATTGCTCATGAGAAGAGATGAAGTATGGTCACTGATTATACCACATGCATTTCCCAAACCAAGTATTGAGAGGGTTACAGTCACATACCCATCCAAACCCAATTTGGTCCAGCATGAGAAAGCATTTCTAGCTTGATCTCTTCATTCCTCTTCCAAGGTTCAAAAGAGATCCAAGTTTGAATAGCTTCTCTTCCAAGATAACTACTCAATTGGATGAAGATCGAAAGCTTTCAAGTAAAATCAAGAGGAAAGATAGAAGAAGAACAATGAAGATTAGTATTGATCCATCAAATTACAACAGAGCTCCCTAACCCAATGAAAGGGGTTTAGTTGTTCATAGCTCTTGAAGATGAAAACAAAGATGGAGAATACATCATAAAACTAGAAATTGCAAAGAAAGTAAAATATAGAGAGTGGTTCTTCAGCCTTCAGAACTCCTTTACAATTCAAAGCTACTCCTATATATACTACTCTTCTCAGCTTCTAGTTCACTCTTCAAGTCTTGGGCCTTTGGATCTTGAGTTTGAAGCAGTTCCTTTCTTTATTTGGGCTTGGCTTTACTTGCAGAGAGAAAGTGCGGAGTGGGCAGACACTTAAGCTCAGGGCGTAAGGAGTGTTAATCATTTAGTGAAAGTCCAAGTTCGGGAACGTTAGTGACACTTAACATTGTCACTAACGTTCCAATGTGCCCCTAGGTCTCACGTTGGAGTCCATGTTAACTAGGTTAACGTGGCTTCTAACGTGGCCATCTTTTAGCCATCCCAACGTTAGTGACAATGTTGAGTGTCACTAACGTTGGCTCATCCTTCATTTCTCATCGTTAGCTTCCTCGTTAACCAAGTTAACGTGGAAGTTAACATGACTCTTGGGGGTTGTGTGGTTACTTCAACGTTAGTGACAATGTTGAGTGTCACTAACTTTGTCGACAACTCTTCATCCTCTACGTTAGTTCCCACGTTAACCAAGTTAACGTGGGAGTTAACGTCGTACTTTGCACCATAGGCCAACGTTAGTGACAATGTTGAGTGTCACTAACGTTGGCTTCTCTTCCCCCCTTTAACGTTAGAGGCCACGTTAACTAGGTTAACGTGGCTTCTAACGTGGCCACTTATGAGTAATTGCCAACGTTAGTGACAATGTTCAGTGTCACTAACATTGGCTCAACTTCTCTTCTCCATGTTAGAGTTCACGTTAACTTGGTTAACGTGACTCTCTAACGTGGGCATTGATGGCTTTTTTGAGAGTGTTATTGGCAATCACTTTTCTCATTAATCTTGCAAGTTACCTCCCCTTTTCTTGCTTCTTTTTGGTCCTGAAATCAAGCAACAAAGTGCATCAAAGCTCTAGTCCAAGTCATGAGTAATGCAACATAATATTTGTCACTAAACTTATGCAAAATCCTCATGAAATCATGTAAAATGCACAATGTATGCTTGAGTCAAGGCATAAGTGAATATTTACCTAAAACTAGCTTATTTCCTAAAGAAATGCATGAAACTAACCTAAAAATAGTAAAGAAAAGGTCAGTGAAACTGGCCAAGACGCCCTAGCATCAAAATGCAAATGCAGCCCTAGTATATCTTGAAGGAAAAGCTGGTTCGGACCCGATGTCAGTTGCAAGGTACAGCATCATTGCCGAGGAAAGGCTGGAGAATTTGATATGGACTGATGGTCCAAGCCGATCAGACTACCAATACTTCAACGATGTGTTAGCCTTCGATTCTACTTACAGGAAAAACAAGTATAAGAGGCCCATTGTTATTTTTTCTGGTGTAAATGACCACAAGGAAACGATATTTTTTGGGTTTAGGTTGTTGATAGATGAAAGTGTTTCCTCGTATCGTTGGATGTTAGAGAATCTTTTAGAGATGATGTGTTGGAAGAAGCCATTGGTAGTTGTAACAGACGGAGATAAAGCAATAATTAAGGCTGTCAAGGAAGTTTTACCTGAAGCGACACATCGGTTGTGCGCATAGCATGTGGAGAGGAATGTTACCTCCAATGTGAAGGACGAGAATTTGAAGGTCTTGTTCAAGCGGTGGCTGTACTCAGAGATGGAGATTGCCGAATTTGAGGCGGATTGGGAGGATGCGCTTGAGGAGTTTGGGCTGAAGGATAGTTTGTAGGCCAACCAAATGCATGAGAAGAGAAAAATGTGGGCAAATACGTACCTGTACGACAAGTTTTGTGCGGGATTTTGAACGACATCACGCTATGAGGGGATTAATGCATTCGTCAACAAGTTCTCCAAGTCAACCCACAGTATACTTGAGATGATCCAGAACTTGGAACTAGTAGTACGCGAATACAGAAACAAGAAAATTCTCCTCCAATTCAACTTCATACACACTGTGCCTGTGATGACCACTTGTCTCAAATCAATCGAGTCTGCTGCTGCAAGGGTGTATACAAGGAAGTGTTTTTGAATGTGAAGAAGGAAATAGAAAAGGCTGGAGCTGTTAATCTAGTGAGGAAAAGGAGGTGCCTCAACACCATGGTGTAAACTTTAGAGGAGTATAGGAAACCGAACATGCACATAATGGCATGTTTTGGTAGGGCGTCGGGGAAACTAGAATGCCTGTGTAACATTTGGCGAAAAAATGGGTATCCTTGTAGGCATATGTTCTTCGTGATGAAAGCTGAGCACCTTGTAAAAATTTCAGAACCCTTAGTTCTGAAGCGATGGAGATTGGATGCAAAATCTCCGGACAAATATGTTGAGAATTGGCGAGAGGGGTTACTTACTATGCCATGGTGCACTATATTCTGCATCATAGTGGCTGTTTTTCCTTGGGGCACATAACTTAGCGATGTTTCGCAAGGCAATGGATGGAATAGTTAGCCTGTGTAAAATCCTTGAGGCAGATTGTAAGTTTCGCACTTCAAAAGATGGGATAAAGGATGTGAAGGGTGTTGTTAAGGACCCAGAGGTTGCGAAATCAAAAGGAGCATCAAAGATAGCAAAGACTGTGCATGGGAAGGGTAGGCATTGCACCTGTTGCAAGCGTACTGGGCACAAAAAGAGGAAATGTCCCGAAAGAATGACCAGAAAGAACCCTCGAGCAGAGAACAATTGTGTCGATCCTTCGCAAACGGAGGTACATGTAGTTGTAACACATCTTGAGCTAAATGTTGTTGTACTTACCCGTGCAAAATATAATTAGATATTGTTCGGTGACTTACTTATTTCATCACATTTCAATTCAATTGTGGCTGACACTTCTGGTATTGTGGTTTTTATTTGGTGCCACTAATGTTAGTTTTTGAGTTTAGGCGCGAGGCGGTGAAGGCATCACACTTGCATGTAAAAGGCGGAAGACTGTAGACGTTGTAGACCTTTAAACCGTGGCCTCAAGCAACTATGACCTCTATTCAGGTGAAAAGAAATTCGAGACACCACCCAAAACGGATTGGGAGCAAGAGGTTAGGTTAATAGATGGGTTTGGATTATATTGAGCTTGAATTGAGTTGTTTAGGTTGCTGCATATTGTGCCTGATTTATTGAGTTTGACTTATGTTCCCATATTACTGCACCTAAGTTGAATTTGATTGTTGTTGTTGTTGCTATAGGTGATGGAGTTATTCTGCCAAGTTCAGTCAGGTTCCAACATAGACATCAGAAATAAGGGTATATAGGATGGTGGTTAGGACACTTACCTTGCTGAGCCATGGTATATGCGTTTAGGACCTTATGTGGACTGGGGCAAGCTTTTAGCATGTGGATACTAATTTTACCTTTTATATATTTTGTCATTATTATGTTGTGTCTGTGTCGAAGCACTTGCATAACATTGGACATTAATCTTACCTTAACACTATGTAGCACAAATTATGTCATCTATTTGTCAATGCACTTGCATAACATTTTTAATATGCTGGGTTAATTGTGATACAATAAAATTGAACCCATAAAATTTCAAAAGATTGTTCACTAATATAAAAGGCAACGTAAAATTAATCACTCAAAATTTTCATTTAATTATGTAAAATAGCATGGAATAAAATTGTATCATTTAAAATTAACTACTCATAAGAAGGTAAGAGATTGATATAGCTAAAAATAATGGCTCATTCAAAAACTCGTATCTACTCTAATTCTTCGCGTGTCTCTACATTTCTGACTAAAAGAGTTCTTTCTCATGTTTCACAATAAAAGAATATGCGTATATTTATTTAAATACATTCATATTATTTTCAAATTATTTAAATAAACCTACTCATATTAATTTTAATTTTTATTTAAAATAATACGAATATGTTTATTATTAAAAAATTAAAATAATAAGAGTACATTTATTTAAAATATTTTAATTTAAAAATAGTATAAATGTATTTATTTATTAGTTAAAAATTAACAACCGTTATTTTTTTTAAATCGAATAAATATAATTAATCATATGAGTACAATAATATGAATACATAAAATTTTATAAATCATTAATTTAAATTATATCTACCTAAATAAGGCAGGCAATGTTTGCTGTACATATAATTAACCACACTATAACTAAATAAGGCATAACCAAAACACATAGTTACACCTATTAATGCCTGTGAATGTTATACCGCTACATTAGACACAGAACACTAGACCCAGGGACTAGAATATATAAAAATACAACCCATATAGTAATAGACAGAAATTAATACAAAAGAGTTTCTACTCCCTGGGTACAGTGTGATCTTTAGGACTAGATAGTGAGGCTTTGGCTGGGTGAGGGTGTCTTAGCAGATTCTTCCTCATCGTCTTTCTGCTTCCTACTAGAGTGGTTCATTATACGATCTCAATGCGCCATTGCCTTGCGAGATATTGTACGAGCTATTGGATTATGACGCCCCATCATCAAGTCTAGAGCCAACCGCATCCTAGTTTGGTCATTGACATCCTGTTTCATAAAAATCATGTTTTACTGGTGTAGTAAATAACTTTCTACTTTAACAATAGACACAGAAGAAGCATTGAAGTTTAGCATAGTTACCTCTAGTATGAAGTCACGATACAACCACGACTGCATCATCCATTGAACAACCCACACACCGCAATCATTACTACTGCAGTTCTACTGTCCCACAGTTGGCTCTTCTACATCGTACGTCGACGGATGCAGTTTTAGGTGCTCAGGTTTCCACCAAAAGTGATTGTCCTCCAACATAGTCTCTATGAAGAAAGCCTGCAAATGAATGAGCAAATTAATTAAATGACACAATATCCACGGTTTTGATTTAATGGATGAAGCATCCACCATGATAGTTAAAATTATCACGTATTTCATTTGTGCAATCCTTGCATCATGATCTAGGGTGCTTTTTGCAGAATCAAGATACAACAACCTGCAGTAGACTAGGTCCACTATCATTAAGTACCAATGACCCTCCCGATGCAAAGGAACATATATCTACCAATGAATAGAGAAGAGTGAATGAAGCCAATTAATAGTGATGGTCTCTTTACGTATATTAGCGATAGGCTTACAGTTATGTATGATAATTGTTGATGGGCATACCCGCATTAACTCATCGGCGAATCCCATAAATCGAGTTCGAATGAACTCGAATGTATCGATGATATGGTTCACAGGACTGGGAGCAATTTGCCGTTATAATCAAAAGAAAAAGGTAGGTGAATTGAGCGTAGCCATGGTCCATCATGGTCAAAATATCATTTTCTTTACACTAAAGATGGTTACCGCAAAGGTTGTGGGTAGAAACCACCTCTTACAGTTGTTTTCATGAGTAAGCATCGAAGCGACCAGATTAATCACCTAACAAGGGGTCACACATAACTATACTTCTGTTCCGTGAATGCAACATCCAAAATATAACAAACACAATTACATTAGGAAAGAAGAAAAACACATATAGACCATACATCATCGTAAACCTAAGCTCCAAGGGACAGGCTCCACAAGACCTTTCGATCCCCTCTTGAATGGTCGTTGCTAACAAGGATCTCACTGAGAATATGATTCACAAAAAATATATAAAAGACCATAACCTCAAAATGAACAACAATGTGTACAAAACCCTGAAAAAAGGCATTCGACATTTTGCCGTTCATCTAGGCCTCTGGAGAAGATGTACGCCGCAATGGCGAACTCCAACCCTCTAAAGTTCATTCCGTTGGGTGGCCAGAAGACCAGATCCAAGCACTAGTCAACCGAAAAAAAAATATGACATGGTCAACAAGTATAAATTTCTACGTAAAAAGTCACGGGTTGCATGAGAAGTGTTTAATAGGTTTCAAACATCACCTGAGGCATCTCTTCAGCTACATGAGTAGGACCGTGGGTGTGGTATGTGAATGGCGACCCAGGTGTAGTCTGTCTGATGTTGTTGCCAACATGGGAGGAGGGCTCATGCTCATCATATGTTAACTTCCGCTAGCCACAAAAGACGAGATACAGGCTTACATCTCATGAAAACAAGTTGACACATTGATAACCCAGAACAAAATATACACACTAAAGGCTATTGAAGTACCTTTAAGGCTGGGGACTTTGAACCCTCTGCAGAAGCCTTTTTCTTACTCCGTTATTGACGCGACAAAGATGGTTTTGCCTTTTCCTTGGATGACGTCATATCAGGGTGGCGCTTGTGTGTTCCCGACTCCTTAGCGTCGTTGTTTTCTTTCATTGGCTTCGAGGTCTGACCCTTGTTGAGGGCCACAATAGTGGGTGTTGGTTTTGCCGCCAAAGCTGTTGTCTCAGCGGAGGTGGTAACCACCTTGATAAGAGCCTAAATAGCCCTCCCATGATCTGCCATAATCTCGGCCAGCATTCTTATTTGCTCACATTGACTCTTCAAGATGGCCTTCGTGGTCTCGTTATCACTGAGAATGTGCTGCGGCAAAATATTCTAAGAGGTTAACATTATGTTTTTTTTATTCTAAAAAAAGTGAGCACATTCTCTACAAAGGCTAAACGTCTTTAAAAATAATCCCATATTTACCTCCTCGATCTTGTCTAGCACGCAGAGGAAATGGTCTTCCACGATGCTTCTGTCGAGCCCGTCAGTCCCTTTCAGAACATCGCTGCAACCGAATAAGATGCAAAACCATAAAACTAGTACTTTTATTTAGACCATATTAATACAACAGGACAAGAAGAATGTGAAAATAAATAGGTATCATACCTGGTTGTAGAGGCATTGACATCAACATCTTCGACTGTTTTTGCCTTCAATTTCTCCATCACCTTTTCCACACATTGTGGGGGGTGCTCCATTGGAGTTGAGAACGACGTTTCAATTTTTCTCTAGTGCGGAAATACAAGAGATAATGACACTAACACTTTAATAAAATAGTATGAGGTGGGCTTCTCTTTTTATAAAGGTCGTATCAGTTGTTAGCCTACTATTAAACCATGAATAAATGACCATTTGTACCCATAAAAGATGATAATACTGACATATGTACCCATAATAGATCAAAACTGATCTTGTACCCACGAGAGTTGCCCTCCCTGTGACAAAAAACCCTATTTTGGTTAAGTGCTTGCTTCGTTATTATCCGAACCTACGTGGCACCCTAACCCTCCAAATCCCTATCCCTCTTCAATTCTCTTTCTAATTTCAACCACCTATTCCTCTTTCATGATGGCAGCTTCCTCCTCCTCTGCCGCCACTACTGCTCTTCCGTTACTTGGCACTATTGCTTCATCCCTGCGCTTTCCTTCCCAAATCCCAACTCTCCCACTTAACCAAAATAGAGTATTTTTGTCACACGGAAGGCAATTCTTGTGGGTACAAGATCAGTTTCGATCTATCATGGGTACATATGTCAGCGTTATCATCTTTTATGGATACAAATGGTCATTCATTCTTAAACCATATAGCAGTCATGTATACTTCTCCGTGGTAGTTTAAAGTTGTAAAAAATAAATAATTTTATTAGTTTCAGTAACAATAAACAAAAATCATCAACATATACAAAGCCAACACTTTTCACAATGTGCTGGGTTACAGCTCATTTTTTATTATCATAAGAAGCAACCAATGATAAGACATGTAATGGGAAAATGAGCCACAAGCTTAATAGGAGTGGCTTGTAGGGTAACGGCGATTTGGTATGATGGAAAAGACAACTAAACTCCTCTAATTTTTAGAGATGTATTATCAAAAAATATTATACACACTAATTTTTCTAACAGTTTTTAAACAGGTACAATTGGCACATTGATATTTCACTACTTTTAAAATTTAATAGTTTTTTGCTAAATTTATTTTTTGACAATATTATTTATGTCAAAAACTAAAAATATTATCAAAGCATGAAAAAAAAGTAGAGATCAAATTTTTAATTTTTTTTGTGTATTGTCATAATAGTTATGTAAATTTTTCAATAAACTATATGTTCAAATTTATTAATGGCTTATCGAACACAAAAAATGTTTGACAATTCTTTATTTTCTAACTAGTTCAACTAAAATTTAACAATTCAATTTTAAAAGGAAACATTGTTATGATGTTTTAAATTTTGTTACCATACACAATGTTTGTAATTCTTGTAAATAATTTTATAAGATTTAATACTTGCTTCAACGGTATTATGAGTACGATAAAAATTTATGGTGTACTCGTTACGAACATATTACATAATAACATATTTAAACTTTATAAAAAACAATTTTTTTATAGACTTGTAATACTCAAAGCATACAAATTTGATTTATCATTGTCTTTATATAGATATAAATCGAATAGAAAAATTTGACTTAGTAATATAAATTTCCTATTATTGCATCTGCAACAAGCTAGAATAATTTAGAAGATTGGTTATAGTAAATAAAGATCTTAATTTGAACAAACTAGAAGCCCAAAATATAAAAGCAATCAATTTACTTTTATTCCAATCATCATCACATTCCCAGCAACGTTTTCTTTGTGTTCATGAACTCTAAATCCATATGGACCATTGAATGAATAGATTAGGTAGCATTCCTCTTCTGAATTTGACCATAAAAATATATTCATAGTATTGTATTCTCCTCTTAACTTACAGTAATAAACTCTGCCCAAGGATCGGAATATGCGATATGCTTACACTGTGACACTAGACTTTAATCAGAAACAGCCGAACCTAGTAATTAAGAATTGTCATTACCTCATGATGCAGCATTGAATCATCGTTTTAAAACACAACTTAGTTCACATTAGATCCTTCAACTGACCCAAACACTGTATTAACCGAACATGAGAACATCATTCATTATGGGAAAAAACTAAATGCGAACCCTAAACCACACACAAATATACCTTCCCCCATGCTTCAACACTAAACAATATATCCTAATGCCGATACATATCACCATACATGGCTACCATTTGCCTCAGCTCTGCATTCTCCTTTTCAAGGACCATCAACAATTTCGACAAGGGCATGTTAGCTTCACGCCGCAACTGATGCACCCGTTGTTGGGACCTAAGAACAACTTGATAGTTAAAGTCAAAGATCTTCAATTGCGTTTCTGACAACAATGGCTCAAGGGCCACAAAAGCAATGTCTTCTCTACCTCGGCTTTCTGTAATCGACAATCGTTCGTTGGCAATAATTCTTGCACCCTTGTATGGCTGATGAACTACAACACTAAAAGAAGCAAGGCACCTTCCCTGCCTCATGACATTATCACACTTCAGAAAGATAGGAGGCCTAACTTGAAGTTGGCCACATGTTCAAATGAGCATTTGTGCCATGCCCTCGATGTAAACAAACTCTGTTCGATCTAACTCTGGCATGACATCAAGCTCTACACTCCAAAATTTGAATAATGCTTAACAACGCCATCAAGATCAGGCCATGTAAACATGAAAGAACATAAACGCACCAACTTACCAGTCTCCGAATTGGACGCCCAAGAGTCGCAACTATCAACACCACCTATCAACAACGCCTCGGCCATTTTCAGACTTTGAAGTGGAACAACCAAACCATCTAGCCCCAACTCTGGACGATGTGGCCTGTGCTCTTCATCATTCAGATCTTCTTAGATCTGACCAAGCCAATCCTCCGCATCACTCTTGTAACAAAAACTTTTGTGTTCGTTGTCGCTAAACCCCTCCACTTGAAGCTGTGCGTCTTCCTACTTGGTGTAGATACCTGGCCGGCAGCCCCTCTTCACAACATAGAAGCGTTTCCTCCCATTCTCCATGAGTGCAACTCTTTTTCACTCTAGCTCTTCAAAAATGAGTTCCATGCACGCATTTTATATAGGGAGGGAATAATGCATGCTTTTCATTTGCAGCAAGGGGCATCATTCAATCCATGTAACATGAGACAAAATTGTAATGGTAATTAAATAATACTTAATATTAAATTCCTCACCAGTAACCTGCATTGGCATTTAATATTTTCCTTCTTACACTACTATATTATATTTAATTTAAATTTCTCACGCACAACTCCCCAAGATATTAGGTAGAACTCACTAGACCTCTTAGAAATTCCTAAAGTGACCAGATGTATATATCAGCCAGCTTTAGAATCTATCCTGTAGCAACTAATCCCATCGATCACGTGCCAATGGCTAACCAGGAGAAATAATACTAACCTTATTTCAAATTAGCAATAAATTAATTTTTGCAGACTCCACTAAGCAATTTCATTTAACGTTATATCTCTTATATTATTAAAATACATTTTAGTCATCACCTTTATATATAAATTAGTGATAATTATTTTAGTGGTTAAAAAAAGAAAAATC
>NC_029792.2:69811002-69822324 GCF_000816755.2 Arachis ipaensis
AAACTTAAGTTCATCTTATTTAATTCAAAAATACTATTTGCGTACCAAATCAGCCACTAAAATTAGTCACCAATGTATTTGCGTATAAATATATGTGTGATTTAATTTAGTTTTAACGTGTATTTATATTATAACATGTATCTTATTCACATAGCTGATTTCAATGTACACATAGCATAATTCTATGTAATTATTGTTCTGTAGAAGAGTTGTACATTAAAAAAATACAAAACACGAATTGTCATTAATATATCATGTACATAGACGAAAAATATTATTCTACCTACAACTAATTTACAACACTTAATTATTACTTCCAACACAATAATTACTAAACATTATACATAAAAATATACAATAAACACATATACATAAATTTATGTTTGGCTATTCTATGCTAAAATTCATTAAAAAGAACATGACATTAAATTATAATGTTATCTTTTTAAACATGTTTAATTATTTTTTAATATGTTTTTTATATAGTATTTTTTTATTACTATCTATTTTACAATGCAATAATTTTTTATTATTATAATAAAAGTTCATATTTATTGATTAATTTACAATAACATATAAAAATTGACCATTTTTTAAGTACTTAGATTATAATAAAATAATTTTCATTTACTACATTAAAAATAACATTTAAAATAACATATTTTAGTACTTTTTTTAAGTACTCTCAATAATCTTATTAGTAAATTTTAACTTTTTACTAATTATGCTTCCATTATTATTTATGCTTAATTTTTTATTTAATTTATCATTTTTAATACCTACAATAGTATATATTACAAAACATTAGAATAGTAAACCATGCACAAGATTTCTAATGATAAATATTACAATGTCAAATAAAAAAATATTCTTTAGTTTTTTTGGTATTCCCAATTATCATTTTTCTTAATTTTGTTTTTTCACGACAAATTTTTGTTACTTATTACTCTTATGTTTCATAACTTTTTTATTTCCTTTGTCCTTTTTAACATGATTAACAATTCATATTATAATAAAATTACAATAAGACATTCAACAAAAAATATCATAACATCAAAAACAACAATAACAATGTAAAAAAATTTGAAATACATGAAATGACTTGAAACAAATATGAAAAGTCTTATAGAAAAAACTATTGGAACCAACTACGACCAAAAAAATCAAATATATAAACACACATTAAGTGAACGCAGAACCTATAACTTCTTGCTTCAATAAACAAACCTTTAGGATGAAAAATCACATCTTCGTCAAACCAGAAAAACTTAAAAAACACAAAAAAATGCGTTCAAGAAACTTAAACACACCTTTTATCTAGAATTTGCCAAACTAGTTTCTCACATATATAGTTTTTTTGTTTGGGATGTATATACGTCAACCCCACAAACAAACATGTAAACCCTAAATCTTAAAAAACAAAAAACCATAAATTCACAACTATAATTTCTAGATCATCAACCTTAAATATAAACCCTAGACCCTACATGTCTAAACCCTACATTTCTATCAAAACAATAAATGCTATCACTTTAAATCCTATACAATAACCCATAAACCATGAATTAAACTACCACAATTTTAAATCCTCAATCATGATAATAAAGTTCTAAATCCAAACAACTACTCATTACATCCTTTACCATAAACTTAAACTTAAAAAATTATCTAAGATAACTAAAACGAACATTTTAAACCATTCAACAAAATATTAAGTTATCATACAATCTAAATTTAACTTTACACTATCTTAAATCATATAATTATAAAATTTTAATCTTTAACTTAAGTTTGTTACACAAATTTAACAACTCTACTGTCGTAACAAATTAAATTTATCACATCATAACAAACATTTTATATACACTCTCTAATATAAAATAAAAATCGTTATAAATAACCAGGTGGACTTCACTAATATTATAGAACGTTGAAAATAATTAATGGGTGTCATGCATATTGAGTAGCATTGACCTTTCTTGTATGGTGGATATTTACCATAATAGATCTAAATCAATATAAACTTTTTGTTTCTCTCTTTTTTTTTCCTGACAGAGAACCTTTTCTAATTTTTTTTTCAATTTTTCTCTTTTTATTTTGGACCTCATTACATACTTTTTCAAAATTTTAATTTCTTAGTCCATTCTACACTTTTTTTCACTATATGTGGCCCAAATTAACTACACGTACAACAATTGTTATCGTAGACTGTATGTAGAAACAATGCATTTGCGTATTAAAAACTGAAATAATGTATTTGCGTAATATTGGGGATCAAACAATTTACTTGCGTAAATTACCCAAAAGGTTATGTTAACATTAAAAAATTATGTTATACCTACAATTTTTTAATGTCTTAATTAGATGATTATAATTTTTCTAAGGTTAATTATTAGACAAAGCCTGCTATTGTGGATCCAATTTATGCAGCTATTATTTGTCACTTATCAAAATTTAAAGTCACTTTTATACTGCAAAATATACGCGTACATCCTCCTAATTTGACACGGATGCTTCAGCACCTGAGAAATGAATCCTTCTTCAGCATAGTAAAATTTTCCAAATAATAATCAACATTTGATTGATTTCGTCAACAAAGATTGCTTGACCTTTGTACTAACTCACCAAAAGGTTAAGGTAATATAAAAAATTAGTAGAAGTTGTATTAATTCATTCTCTTATCTTTTAATATTTTTTAATTTTTAAATAATAAAATTTTAAATTTTTTTATCTTTTGATTTACACTAAAAACTTTATATAAGAATGATTTTAAATGTAAAACTTTTAAAAGTTTATTTATTTATTTTTTTTTTTGCAAATCACACTCCACACACTTTTTTACGGTCATAATCAAATAAACGAGTAATAGAAGAAATGACATTTTACTATGGAAGACTCTTTTTTATGCAAACCTTATCTATTTTATATATCAATCCTATTAAGTAACTAATTAAGGATGCAGTCAACTACAATTAACTAATAAAAAAAAGGAAGTTCATTAACAAAGAAAAAAAAAGGAATTGGGCCTTTTTTTCGAATTTTCTCTTTAGAGAAAACATAAATTTAAATTATCATGAGAAACATCTAAAATTAATTAAAAATATCATTCAAAACCTAGTAGAAAACAAAAAGGAGACCGTGGGTGGCGACTAGTGCGTGACTGGGCAACGCGACGACAGGCGACAAAGTGGCAGACGAGTGGCGTTTTCGATGGAGGTTGTTGTGTTCACAATGGAAGTTGCGGCATTCGCAATGGGAGTGTGTAAGGCGGAAAGAGGTTGTGGTGTGTAGAAGGAGGGCGCTGCGTGCATGCAGTGGTGGTACTGCGTTCACAAAGGAGGTTTATGTGCGGCGCTGGTCAGTAGCACTGAGGAAAAATGGAATGTCGGGCTTAACTCGTGACCAAGGTTGGATGATGAGTGGCCAACACCGCCGAGAGATGCGATGGAGGGGGCGAACGCAGAGGAAGTCGCAGCTGAGTGAGTAATTGGAATCGGAGGTCACGGTAGGAGTTAATTTTTTGTGGCTTATGTTTTTGAACCTAATCCTAGTTTTTGGAATTCCAAAATCATATTTTTTAAAAAGTTGTTCAAGTTAGTTGTAGGTAGAGTTAATTACCTATACTTTTTCTTTACATATTAAACGAGGGACCTAAAGTTTGAACACGACCAAATTGTAGTGTAGGATTACTATGTGTTCATAATATGAAACGGAAGTAGTAAAGTAATCTTAAAGATCTGTTTTGTACTTAAATTTTATTCGAATAATATAGATCAAATTCAAATACCTGAATATGCTAGTAAAAAATAATTTTCTCTTTTGATGATACGAATGCGCTATGTTTATCCACATCAAGACCAATAATTACTGTCAATTTTTTGACATATGGGTATATGATCTAAATTAAAAAAACACCTTCATAACTCTTTGCACACTGTAAAATTCTTCTCCAAAAATTATGCTCACATATATTTGTGTATGTAGAAGTAAAGGAATAAAATTTTTGTGTTAGTGTGTTTTCTCTACTTTTGTCATACATATATGAAGGTCCTTGATGGCTTAGAGAAGGAGGGGGTGTTGAATCTATGGCCTTCTTTTAAGTTGATTGATTAACCCTTAAAACCAAGAAATGAAAATTTGTTTCTGTTTGTCTGCGTGAAGGATTGTACAGGAGACAATTTAGTTTTGTCTCATAAGTCGCAGAGAGACAAAATAGTGCAGAAAAGAAGAAAATGGCACTAGCATATATTCTGGTTCAATCGCTCTGTGCAATGCAACCTACTTCTAGTCTCCACCACAACGTTGGTGGAATTTTCACTATACTTTCAAGTGTTACAAACATCAATTCCCTATGACTCAACATAATCCTATCTGGGACAAACCAAACTTCAACATAAACTTGATTTGGCTAGGCAACATCCTAGACTCTCAATACACTAAGTGCTTACCCAACTTAGCAAGGGATACATCAGATACAAAATGCAAAATTAAAATACAAACAAATAGAAATCTGAAATCAACTTTGGCTTTTCTCTCCAAGTTCCTCTCTTTGCCTTTTCTCTCTATTTGGCTTTTTCAAATGCCTCACATTTATGCCTTTTTCCACTCAAGAGAAAACAGAGAAAGATAAACATTGAAATAGAATAATGGAACAATAAACCATGAAGGAGATGTTGATCACAGCCTTTCAGCTATCAGATGAACCAATTTCATAACTTCTCTATGATAGTTCTTCATTTTAGCAGTATGTTTCTTTGATGTAGTAACACAGTCCAAAGCGTTGAGCACTTACAGGGAATGCTCTCAATGCAACTCAGATTCTGGTTCTTTCTCCTTCTCCAAAACAGAGAAGAAATTTTCTTTTTGTACCTTGTGCTGAGAGCCAGATAGGGTTTCTCTCCAGTCAACTCCTTGGACTTTGAGATCTCAAAAATCGTGCCTCCTTTTTCTTCAATCATTCCCAAAATTAGAAATTTTGAAACTGATTCATTTGCTTTGACCGAGGTCCACAGAGCATCAAAAAGATGTCTTCTCAGTGACAATCCCAAATCCACACCTTTGATAAGGTGCTTTGGCTCCAAGTAACACTTTAAGCCATTGATTTAAAGTAGAGCTAATCCATCACTAGTTTCTACTTCTTTCCAGAAATGGTGTCGCAGAGAGTAAGAGAAGGAGTGAAAAAATCTGTAACACCCCAATTAGCCTAAGCTTTACCTCGCGTCGTAAAACAAAGATTAATCAAGGATTATGACAGTTCTAATCTCATACATATGATATATAGAAGGAATAATATTATCTAGAAGCCTGATGAAGGATAAAGTTCAAAAACAGGATTTAAAAGCACAAAATGAACTAATGAAGCGTCTAACTTAAGCACAAGGAATAGATGTGATATAAACAAAATAATGGTATAATAGTGTAATATCATAGGAAACTAGCCATGGCTCGCGGAGTTTAAGCCGGCTAGCCAAATATACAGATAAGGAGGAACTGAAGTTTAAAATGGCTTATACAAGTTTTGTTCTCTCTCTAATACAAGCCTCTAGGACAAATAAAAATACAAAAGTGAGAGATATATATAAATAAACAAAACAAATCAAAGAGACTCAAAAGGTATCCGGATCCTCCGCTTCGGTCACCAACCAAACAACTCACTGAGGTGGGTTGCGACCTGCATCTGAAAAACACAACAGAAATATGGTATGAGAATCGGAGGTTCTCAGTATGGTAACAGTGCCCAATGATGTAAGATGTAAGGCTCCGGGACGCCGAAGGCAATCCTAGAACTTCACATCACATACGGATATTCAAACTTAACATCAATAAATAAATAAAGGACTTAAACCATAAATCGGGTCATCTAAACTTAGGGGGTTTCTAACTAATGCTAATCACACCGCTGTATCCCACAGCTCTCACTAGCCTAACCTCCGTGCGATCCCATCGCCACCCCTACCTAATCTCCTATCATCAGACAATCACAAGTAATGCAGACAAGTAAAACACAGATAGAATTCATTTATAGCAAGTAATTCAAGAAGCAAGTAAGCATGTTATAAAATTAGGCAAACTCAAGTAAACAAAGCAAGCAAGTATATAGAAGATACACACGATGAATGTCTACCACTATTTGGTTGTGATATCACAAGTCGGTTATCGTGCCAAACTCGACAGCAAATCCGGTCGACAACTCCCAGATTAGTCTCTCTATTGCGCATAAAGAGGAAAATTCCGAGGGAGAGTGCCCTACCACCTTCTCCTTTCAGAGGGAAATATTCCGAGGGAGCATGCCCTACCACCATCCTCTGGTTGTCGCATGATTCCGTGGGTTAGTGCCCTACTACCTTGCAATCAGAGAGAAACCCATGCTCAGGAGGAAAATTCCGAGGGAGCGTGCCCTACCACCTTCTTATTTCAGAGGGAAACATTCCGAGGGAGCGTGCCCTACCACCTTCCTCTGGAGCAATCAATATGAGTGAGAAGTTTAGTTTTAGGCCTCTCATCCGAACGTAGGCGGGATACTGCCACAGCCCCTACAACGGATAGCAAAGCATAAAATAATCACGTAATCAAAATCAGAGGCCACTCCTCATAGCACACTCCCACTCATACTCGCCACAACAGTCATCATTTTCTTAAGTTCCATTTTGAACTCCTTAGCTCATCAATTTCTCAAATCATACATCTCTCTTCCCTGACACTCAACCAGACCCATCCTCAGTGCATGATGAGCGGATAATTTATACGCTTTTTGACATTGTTTTTACATAGTTTTTAGTATGATTTATTTAGTTTTTAGTATATTTTTATTAGTTTTTAATTAAAAAATCACATTTCTGGACTTTACTATGAGTTTGTGTGTTTTTCTGTGATTTCAGAAATTTTTTTGCTGAAATTGAGGGACTTGAGCAAAAATCAGATTCAGAGGTTGAAGAAGGACTACAGATGCTGTTGGATTCTGACCTCCCTACACTCAAAGTGGATTTTCTGGAGTTACAAAACTGCAAATGGCGCGCTCTCAATTGCGCTGGAAAGTAGACATCCAGGGCTTTCCAGCAATATATAATAGTCCATACTTTGTCCGAGTTTAGATGACTGAAACTGGCGTTCAACGCCAGTTCCATGCTGCATTCTGGAGTTAAACGCCAGAAACAGGTTGCAAAGTGGAGTTAAACGCCAAAAACAGGTTATAAACTGGCGTTCAACTCCAAGAAGGGCCTCTACACGTGTAAAGCTCAATGCTCAGCCCAAGCACACACCAAGTGGGCCCCGGAAGTGGATTTCTGCATCATTTACTCATTTCTGTAAACCCTAGTAACTAGTTTAGTTTAAAAAAGACTTTTTACTACTATATTCAGAGGTTGGTTCTTCTGGTTCCCCCTCTGGGGCCGAGACCAATGAACTCTATTATCACTTATGTATTTTCAACGGTAGAGTTTCTACACACCATAGATTAAAGTGTGGAGCTCTGCTGTTCCTCATGAATTAATGCAAAGTACTATTGTTTTTCTATTCAATTCAAGCTTATTCCTATTCTAAGATATCCATTCGCCCCCAAGAACATGATGAATGTGATGATTATGTGACGCTCATCATCATTCTCACTTATGAATGCGTGCCTGACAAACACTTCAGTTCTACATGCAAACAAGCTAGAATGAGTATCTCTTAGATATCTAATACAAAGGACCGAGTCCGAGATATTAGAGTCTTCGTGGTATAAGTTAGAACCCATGGATGGCCATTCCTGAGATCCGGAAAGTCTAAACCTTGTCTGGGATATTCTGAGTAGGATCTGGGAAGGGATGGCTGTGACGAGCTTCAAACTCGCGAGTGCTGGGCGTAGTGACAGACGCAAAAGGATAGTAAATCCTATTCTAGTATGATCGAAAACCGACAGATGATTAGCCATGCAGTGACAGCACATTGGACCATTTTCACAGAGAGGATGGGATGTAGCCATTGACAACGGTGATGCCCTACATGAAGCTTGCCATGGAAAGGAGTAGGAATGATTGGATGAAGACAACAGGAAAGTAGAGGTTCAGAGGAACGAAAGCATCTCTATACGCTTATCTGAAATTCTCACCAATAAATTACATAAGTACCTCTATCTTTATTTTACGTTTTATTTATCTTTTTATTATTAAATCTCCATAACCATTTGAATCCGCTTGACTGAGATTTACAAGGTGACCATAGCTTGCTTCAAGCCGACAATCTCCGTGGGATCGACCCTTACTCACGTAAGGTTTATTACTTGGACAACCCAGTGCACTTGCTTGTTAGTTGTATCGAAATTGTGAAAAAGAACTAAAATTATGAACGTGCGTATTAAGTTTTTAGCGCCGTTACCAAGGAATGAACGATCACGATTTCGTGCACCAAGTTTTTGGCGCCGTTGCCGGGGATTGTTCGAGTTTGGACAACTGACGGTTCATCTTGTTGCTCAGATTAGGTAATTTTCTTCTTGTTCCAATTTTTATTTTGATTTCAAAAAGTTTTCAAAAATTTTTCAAAATTTTTTTCCTTGTTTTCTTTTTTCTAAAAAATAAATTTTTAAAAATCCAAAAAAAAAGAAAAAAATATAATAATTTCTTCTTTTTCGTTTTTTCCAATTAATTTTCAAAAAATAAAAAAATTAATAAAATCATAAAACCAAAAAATTATTTTGTGTTTGTTGTTTGAGTCTAGAGTCAAGTTTTAAGTTTGGTGTCAATTGCATCTTTTTAATTTTCCAAAAATTATTTTCAAAAATTTTATGCATTACATTCTTCATGATCTTCAAGTTGTTCTTGGCCAGTCTTCTTGTTTGATCTTCATATTTTCTTGTTTTGTGTCTTTTCTTGTTTTTCATATGCATTCTTGAATCATTAATGTCTAAAGAATAAAAATTTTTAAGTTTGATGTCTTGCATGTTTTCTTTTCTTGAAAATTTTTCAAAAATAAGTTCTTGATGTTCATCTTGACATTCAAAGTGTTCTTGGTGTTCATCTTGACATTCATAGTGTTCTTGCATGCATCACATGTTTTGATCCAAAATTTTCATGCATTGAGTCTTTTTGATGTTTTTCTCTTTCATCATTAAAAATTCAAAAATCAAAAAAATATCTTTCTCTTTTTCTTCTCATAAAATTCGAAAATTTGAGTTGACTTTTTCAAAAATTTTTAAAAATCTAGTTGTTTCTTATGAGTCAAATCAAATTTTCAATTTAAAAATTCTATCTTTTTCAAATCTTTTTCAAAAATCAAATCTTTTTCAATTTTCTTTCATAATTTTCGAAAATTTCCAAATGATTTTCAAAAAAAATCTTTTTCTTACTTCTATTTCATATTTTCGAAAATCTCACTAACAATTAATGTGATTGATTCAAAAATTTTAAGTTTGTTACTTGCCTAGTAAGAAAGGTTCAATCTTTAAACTCTAGAATCATATCTTTTTAGTTTCTTGTTAGTCAAGTAATCAACTTTAATTTTCAAAATTAAATCTTTTTAAATCTCTTTTTCAAATCTTTTTCAAAATAAGTTTCAATCACATCTTTTTCAAAATCAATTTCAAAATCTTTTCTAACCTCTTATCTTTTCAAAATTGAATTTCAAATCTTTTTCAATTAACCACTTAACTTTTTAATTGATTTTAAAAAGTTTACTATTTCAATCATATCTTTTTCAAAACTACCTAATTAATTCTCTCTCTAATTTTCGAAAATCCTTTCCCTCTTTTTCAAAATTCTTTCTTTTTATTAACTAATTGTTTTAGTTTTTAATTTAATTTGATTTTAATTTTAATTTTTGAAATTTAACTTTAAATTTTATTTTTAATTTAATTAATTTTCAAAATTCCCTCTCTCTCATCTCCTTCTAATTATTTATTTATTTACTAACACTTCTCTTCATCTCAAAATTCAAACCCTCTCTTCCTCTTGGTGTTCGAATTTCTCTTCTTCTATTCTTCTATTCTTATACTCACATACAGGAATCTCTATACTGTGACATGCTTTCTTAGCCAAGTTCTTTCCTCCTCAAAAGCTTAGTAAGCTTAGAGTGGATGTTCAAACCTTCAGACAAAAGGAAGGTGAATCCTTCTATGAAGCTTGGGAGAGATACAAGGAACTGACCAAAAGGTGTCCTTCTGACATGCTTTCAGAATGGACCATCCTGGATATCTTCTATGATGGTCTGTCTGAACTATCTAAGATGTCATTGGACCATTCTGTAGGTGGATCCATTCACCTAAAGAAAACGCCTGCAGAAGCTCAAGAGCTCATTGACATGGTTGCAAATAACCAGTTCATGTACACTTCTGAAAGAAATCCTGTGAATAATGGGACACATATGAGGAAGGGAATTCTTGAAATTGATACTCTGAATGCCATATTGGCTCAGAATAAAATATTGACTCAGCAAGTCAATATGATCTCTCAAAGTCTGAATGGATTGAAGGAATCATCCAACAGTACTAAAGAGGCATCTTCTGAAAAAGAAGCTTATGATCCTGAGAACCCTGCAATAGCAGAGGTGAATTACATGGGTGAATCCTATGGAAACTCCTATAATCCCTCATGGAGAAATCATCCAAATTTCTCATGGAAAGATCAACAAAAGCCTCAACAAGGCTTTAATAATGGTGGAAGAAACAGGTTTAGCAATAGCAAGCCTTTTCCATCATCCAGTCAGCAACAGACAGAGAATTCTAAGCAGAATCCATCTAGCTTAGCAAATATAGTCTCTAATCTATCTAAGGCCACTTTAAGTTTCATGAATGAAACAAGGTCCTCCATTAGAAATTTGGAGGCACAAGTGGGCCAGCTGAGTAAAAGAGTCACTGAAACTCCTCTTAGTACTCTCCCAAGCAATACAGAAGAGAATCCAAAAAGAGAGTGCAAGGCCATCGATTTAACCATCATGGCCGAACCTACAAGGGAGGGAGAGGACGTGAATCCCAGTGAGGAAGACCTCCTGCGACGTCCAGTGATCAACAAGGAGTTTCCCTTTGAGGAACCAAAGGAATCTGAGGCTCATCTAGAGACCATAGAGATTCCATTGAACCTCCTTATGCCCTTCATGAGCTCTGATGAGTATTCTTCTTCTGAAGAGAATGAGGGTGTTACTGAAGAGCAAGTTGCCAAGTACCGTGGTGCAATCATAAAGTTGAATGCCAAATTATTTAGTAATGAGACTTGGGAGGATGAACCTCCCTTGCTCATCAAGGAACTAAATGCCTTGGTTCAGCAAACTCTACCTCAAAAGAAACAGGATCCTAGTAAATTCTTAATTCCCTGTAACATAGGAACCATGACCTTTGAGAAGGCTCTATGTGAC
>NC_029792.2:69822459-69825554 GCF_000816755.2 Arachis ipaensis
CAGGGATAAACCTCATGCCACTCTCTGTAATGGAGAAACTGGGAATCTTTGAGGTGCAAGCTGCCAGAATCTCATTAGAAATGGTAGACAACTCAAGAAAATAGGCTTATGGACAAGTAGAGGATGTGCTAGTAAAGGTTGAAGGCCTTTACATCCCTGCTGATTTCATAATCCTGGATACTGGGAAGGATGAGAATGAATCCATCATCCTTGGAAGACCCTTCCTAGCCACAGCAAGAGCTGTGATTGATGTGGACAGAGGAGAATTGATCCTTCAACTGAATGAGGACAACCTTGTGTTTAAAACTCCAGGATCTCCTTCTGTAACCATGGAAAGGAAGCATGAAAAGCTTCTCTCACTGCAGAGTCAACCAAAGCCCCCACAGTCAAACTCTAAGTTTGGTTTTGGGAGGTTCCAACAATGCTCTGAACATCTGTGAGGCTCCATGAGAGCTCACTGTCAAGCTATTGACATTAAAGAAGTGCTTGTTGGGAGGCAACCTAATGTTATCTAATTATATTTATTTATTTTCTATTGTTATTTTCTGTTTTCCTTAGGTTGATGATCATGTGAAGTCACAAAAACTACTGAAAAATCAAAAATAAAATGAAAAACAGCATTAAAAATAGCACACCCTGGAGGAGAGCAGTCTGGCGTTTAAACGCCAGAAACAAGCATCTGTCTGGCGTTTAACGCCAGAAACAGGCACCAAGCTGGCGTTTAACGCCAGAAACAAGCATCTACCTGGCGTTAAACGCCAGAAACAAGCTACATTTGGGCGTTTAACGCCAGAAACAGGCAGTAATCTGGCGTTAAACGCCAGGATTGCATGTATAGGGCGTTTTACACGTCTAAAGGGTGCAAGGATGAAAAATCCTTGACACCTCAGGATCTGTGGATCCAACAGGATCCCCACCACTTCTTCTCTCCTCTTCACACCTTTTCATAACTCTCTTCCCCAAATCCCCTTCACCAATCACCTCAATCACTCTTTTCCATCACCTCCCATCACCTCTTCACCACTCACATCCACCCTCTCTTCCCCATAAACCCTACCTACCTTCAAAATTCAAACTAATTTCCCTCCCAATCCCAACCCTAATGGCCGAACCCTACACATCCCCTCACTCCTATATAAACCCCTCATTCATTCTTCATTTTCACACAACACAACCCTCTCTTCTTCCCCTTGGCCGAATACATCTTCTTCCCCTATCTCCTCCATTTTCTTCTTCTTCTTCTTTCTTTCTTCTTTTGCTCGGGGACGAGCAAACATTTTAAGTTTGGTGTGGTAAAAGCATAGCTTTTTGTTTTTCCATAACCATTTATGGCACCTAAGGCCAAAGAAACCTCTAGAAAGAGGAAAGGGAAGGCAATTGCTTCCACCTCTGAGCCATGGGAGATGGAGAGATTCATCTCAAAGGTCTATCAAGATCACTTCTATGAAGTTGTGGCCAAGAAAAAAGTGATCCCTGAGGTTCCTTTCAAGCTAAAAAAGAATGAGTATCCGGAGATCCGACTTGAGATCCAAAGAAGAGGTTGGGAAGTTCTCACCAACCCCATTCAACAAGTCGGGATCCTAATGGTTCAAGAGTTCTTTGCAAACGCATGGATCACTAGGAACCATGATCAAAGTGTGAACCCGAATCCAAAGCATTGGCTTACCATGGTTCGGGGGAAATACTTAGATTTCAGTCCGAAAAATGTAAGGCTGGCGTTCAACTTGCCAATGATGGAAGAGAATGCACGTCCCTACACAAGAAGGATCAACTTTGATCAAAGGTTGGACCAAGTCCTCATAGACATATGTGTGGAAGGAGCTCAATGGAAAATTGACTCAAGAGGCAAGTCGGTTCAATTAAGAAGGCATGACCTCAAACCAGTGGCTAGGGGATGGCTAGAGTTCATTCAACGCTCAATCATTCCTACTAGTAACCGGTCTGAAGTTACTATAGACCGGGCCATCATGATCCATAGTATCATGATTGGAGAGGAGGTGGAAGTTCATGAGATTATACGTCAAGAACTTTACAAGGTGGATGACAAGTCCTCCACTTGGGCAAGGTTAGCCTTTCCTCACCTCATCTGTCACCTCTGCAATTTGGCTGGAATTGACATAGAGGGAGACATCCTCATTAAAGAGGATAAGCCCATCACTAAGAAAAGGATGGAGCAAACAAGAGATCATGGACCTCAACATGAGCATGAGGAGATTCCTCACCATGAAATCCCTGAGATGCCTCAAGGGATGCACTTCCCTCCACAAAACTATTGGAAACAAATCAACACTTCCCTAGGAGAATTAAGTTCCAACATGGGACAACTAAGGGTGGAGCACCAAGAGCATTCCATCATCCTCCATGAAATTAGAGAAGATCAAAGAGCTATGAGGGAGGAGCAAGAAAGACAAGGAAGAGACATAGAGGAGCTCAAGAGCACCATTGGTTCTTCAAGAAGAGGAAGACGCCATCTTCACTAAGGTGGACTCATTCCTTAACCTCCTTTTGACCTCCTTGTTTATTTATTTTCCTGTTTTTCGATTTTTGAGCTTTATGTTTATTTATATTTGTGTCTTATTACATGATCACTAGTATTTAAGTGTCTATGCCTTAAAGTTATGAATATGAATCCATCACCTCTCTTGAATGAAAAATGTTTTAATTACAAAAGAACAAGAAGTACATGGTTTCAAATTCATCCTTGAAACTAGTTTAATTATTTTGATGTGGTGACAATACTTTTTGTTTTCTGAATGAATGCTTGAACAGTGCATATGTCTTTTGAAGTTGTTGTTTATGAATGTTAAATATGTTGGCTCTTGAAAGAATGATGAAAAAAGAGAAATGTTATTTGATAATCTGAAAAATCATAAAAATGATTCTTCAAGCAAGAAAATGCAGTGAATACAAAAGCTTGCAGAAAAAAAATGGCGAAAATAAAAGAAAAACAAAAGCAAGCAGAAAAAGCCAAAAGCTCTTTAAACCAAAAGGCAAGAGCAAAAAGCCAATAGCCCTTAAAACCAAAAGGCAACGGTAATAAAATGGATCTAAGGCTTTGAGCATCAGTGGATAGGAGGGCCTAAAGGAATAAAATC
>NC_029792.2:69825747-69857790 GCF_000816755.2 Arachis ipaensis
TGGACACCTCTAATTGGGGACTTTAGCAAAGCTGAGTCACAATCTGAAAAGGTTCACCCAATTAGGTGTCTGTGGCATTTATGTATCCAGTGGTAATACTGGAAAACAAAGTGCTTAGGGCCACAGCCAAGACTCATAAAGTAGCTGTGTTCAAGAATCAACATACTGAACTAGGAGAATCAATAACACTATCTGAATTCTAAGTTCCTATAGATGCTAATCATTCTGAACTTCAATGGATAAAGTGAGATGCCAAAACTATTCAAGAGGCAAAAAGCTACTAGTCCCGCTCATCTGATTGGAGCTAAGTTTCATTGATATTTTAGAATTTATAGTATATTCTCTTCTTTTTATCCTATTTGATTTTCAGTTGCTTGGGGACAAGCAACAACTTAAGTTTGGTGTTGTGATGAGCGGATTATTTATACGCTTTTTGGCATTAT
This sequence comes from Arachis ipaensis, assembly GCF_000816755.2. Taxonomy (NCBI): domain Eukaryota; kingdom Viridiplantae; phylum Streptophyta; class Magnoliopsida; order Fabales; family Fabaceae; genus Arachis; species Arachis ipaensis. Next base: position 69,826,191 of record NC_029792.2, read on the forward strand.
TTTTACGTAGTTTTTAGTATGATTTAGTTAGTTTTTAGTATATTTTTATTAGTTTTTAATTAAAAATCACATTTCTGGACTTTACTATGAGTTTGTGTGTTTTTTTGTAATTTCAAGAATTTTCTGGCTGAAATTGAGGGACTTGAGCAAAAATCAGATTCAGAGGTTGAAGAAGGACTACAGATGTTGTTGGATTCAGACCTCCCTGCACTCAAAGTGGATTTTAGGGAGCTACAGAACTCCAAATTGCATGCTCTCAATTGCATTGGAAAGTAGACATCCAGGGCTTTCCAGAAATATATAATAGTCCATACTTTGACCGAGTTTAGATGACGCAAACTGGTGTTCAACGCCAGTTCCATGCTGCATTCTAGAGTTAAACGCCAGAAACAGGTTGCAAAGTGGAGTTAAATGCCAGAAACAGGTTATAAACTGGCATTGAACTCCAAGAAGGACCTCTACACGTGTAAAGCTCAATTCTCAGCCCAAGCACACACCAAGTGGTCCCCGGAAGTGGATTTCTGCATCATTTACTCATTTCTGTAAACCCTAGTAACTAGTTTAGTTTAAATAAGACTTTTTACTACTGTATTCAGAGGTTGGTTCTTCTGGTTCCCCCTCTGGGGCCGAGACCAATAAACTCCATTATCACTTATGTATTTTCAACGGTAGAGTTTCTACACACCATAGATTAAGGTGTGGAGCTCTGCTGTTCCTCATGAATTAATGCAAAGTACTATTATTTTTCTATTCAATTCATCAAGCTTATTCCTATTCTAAGATATCCATTTGCACCCAAGAACATGATGAATGTGATGATTATGTGACGCTCATCATCATTCTCACTTATGAACACGTGCCTGACAAACACTTCAGTTCTACATGCAAACAAGCTAGAATGAGTATCTCTTAGATATCTAATACAGAGGACCGAGTCCGAGATATTAGAGTCTTCATGGTATAAGTTAGAACCCATGGATGGCCATTCCTGAGATCCGGAAAGTCTAAACCTTGTCTGGGGTATTCCGAGTAGGATCTGGGAAGGGATGGCTGTGACGAGCTTCAAACTCACGAGTGCTGGGCGTAGTGACAGACGCAAAAGGATAGTAAATCCTATTCTAGTATGATCGAGAACCGACAGATGATTAGCCATGCAGTGACAACGCATTGGACCATTTTCACAGAGAGGATAGGATGTAGCCATTGATAACGGTGATGCCCTACATAAAGCTTGCCATGGAAAGGAGTAGGAATGATTAGATGAAGACAGCAGGAAAGCAGAGGTTCAGAGGAACGAAAGCATCTCTATACGCTTATCTGAAATTCTCACCAATAAATTACATAAGTACCTCTATCTTTATTTTACGTTTTATTTATCTTTTTATTATTAAATCTCCATAACCATTTGAATCCGCCTGACGGAGATTTACAAGGTGACCATAGCTTGCTTCAAGCCGACAATCTCCGTGGGATCGAACCTTACTCATGTAAGGTTTATTACTTGGACGACCCAGTGCACTTGCTAGTTAGTTGTATCGAAATTGTGAAAAAGAACTAAAATTATGAATGTGCGTATTAAGTTTTTAGTGCCGTTACCAAGGAATGAACGATCACGATTTCGTGCACCAGTGCACGAGAAACCTAAGCCTCCGTTTGCTAACTTTTCAAAATAATCATCAACCAAAACCCTTAGCCTATTTCCCTTATTCCCATACTCAAAAATAAGCCCAAAAGCCTTACAAAGGTGTCATAGAAGCTTACGACCTTGTTGGGAAGGTGAAATAGTTGAAAACAAGTTTAAATTTGCAAAACAGGGTGTGTACGGACGCACAGGGGTGTGCGTGCGCACGCTGATAAACCACTATTTTATGGTTTATATTGTGTTTAATTGAGTGGTTTCATCAAGTCTTGCCCACTTATTCATATGAATTGCATGATTTTACAATTGCTTCCTAGTTTGGTTCTATGGTTGAAAACTTGCTTCTTAAAATTCTTTAAATTATATATTTTAATTCTCCTTTAAACCATTCGATACCGTGATCCGTGTGTTAAGTGTTTCAGGCTTCATAGGGCAGGAATGGCTTAGAAAATGGAGAGGAAGCTTGCAAAAATGGAAGGAATACAAGAAACTAAGGAGATGACCAGCGAACATTGATGCACACGCGTGCGCGCGATATGAAGACATTGCAGCGACGCGTGCGCATGCCTGACGCGTACGCGCGGATTGGAGTCTGCACGAATGACGCGCACGCATGGACGACGCGTACACGTGACAAGGAAAATCGCTGAATGACGCCCACGCAGGGACGACGCATACGCGTGACATGCGCAATCTGCAGAAATAACAGAATACGCTGGGGGCGATTTTGGTCCGCGTTTTGACCCAGTTTTTGGCCCAGAAACACATATTAAAGCCAGGAAACATGCAGAGACTCAACACACTAACACAGATTCTCATTAGGATAGTTTTTAGGTTTTAGATCTGAATCTAGAGGGAAACTACTCTTCCTCTAAGTTCTCTTTACATTTATAATTTATTAGTTTTATGCTTTTGGATATTGAAGAGTCATCACCTCCGTTGAAGACATTATTCTAGTTTGTTTCCTATTTTCTTACTCTTTTAATTTCCATTTATCTTATTTAGTTTGTCACTTACTCTTCCATATCCTATTTACTTTTAGAGTTACAATTGGATTATTTTCATGGATTATTGATGCAAAGGATTACTTTTACTTTTAGTTAATTTTCAATCTCTATTTTATTTAATTTATTATGTCTTTTTCTTATATTTTTCTGAGTATTATATTCATGTCAATGGAGTAGATTCCCAAACTTGACATGGGGGTTGATTAAGAGGAGACACTTGAGTTGGAATGCTCAAGTGCTTAGTTAAATTGGAAGTTGTTGGCTAATTCTATTTTTACTAACGCTAGACCTTTCCAAGGGAGAGGACTAGGATTTGCGAATAAGAATTAGCTCAATCACTTGACTTTCCTTTATTTAGTAAGGGTTAACTAAGTGAAAACAACAACCTCTTTATACTACACTTGAGAAGATTCCAACAAGGATAGAACTTCCAATTAATCATTCCCCCAATCAAGGATTTTTAATTAGGATATATAATTTTCTTTTAATTACAATTATTTATTTTTCTGTTATTCAACTCTCAAAAATCTCTCGGAAATTCCTGATTAATAAATTAGCACCCTTTCTAGCAACTCGTTGGGAGACGACCTGAGACTCATACTCCCAGTATTTTATTCTAACTTTTGTGACAATTTTTCTAAATTGATGAGGCGGATCTTAGCTGGTTAAGAACTATACTCGCAACGTATTCCCTATATTGATTTCTTAATTAGTCGACTTCTGCCTTCTCGTCAATTTTTGGCGCCGTTGCCGGAGAGTTGCAATAGTGTGCTAAATTATTAATTAGTGTACATACTTTTATTTTTATTTTATTTGCATATTTATTTTTATTTTGTAACCATGACTAATATGTTTTTCTCATTGAATGACGCGTTCACTACCTGATCCGAGCTTAGCCGCATTTGATCCTGAAATTGAACGAACTCTTTAACGTATTAGGCGAGCTCGACGTCGGTTAGCCTCTGAGGGTGATGAAGTGATCATTATCGATTCACCAGTCTCATCTGAGGGCGAATCTGAACCGCCATCTGAGAGCAAAACAAGCTCCTTTACTACTGATTCAGTTGATTCACATGCAGGTAACATGGAAGAACCCAGGAGAATTACTCTCCAAGAAGCTGGAGCCCCAAACTTCACCCTGCAATCGTTTCAGGCGCGTTACCCAAATCTGGCTGCAGATTTTGAACTGAAGACGTCGCTAATCAACTTGATGCCCAAGTTTCATGGCTTACCTGCTCAGGAGCCCATAAAGCACCTCAGGGATTTTCAGACAGCCTGTTCTACTGTTAGGCGTCATGGTGCAGATGAAACTACTATTTTGCTGATCGCCTTCCCGTTTTTCCTGGAAGGAAAGGCGAGGGAGTGGTACTCACTCAAGCTGAGGTAGTGCTTACTAACTGGGATATGCTTAGAAGAGAGTTCCTAGACAAATACTTTCCAGTTGAAGTTACAGATAGACTAAGAAAGGAGATCTCCTGCATTATCTAAGGAGAGTTAGAAACCCTTTATGAGTACTGGGAACACTTCAGGAACCTCTTAGATTCATGTCCCCACCATAAGATAGTTGAGATGGTGTTGATCAGCTACTTCACACAGGGCATCAAGCCTCAGGACAAGACCACACTAGATGCTGCAAGTAATGGCTCTATGAAGAAGTACAAGACTGCAACAGAAGCATGGCAGCTGATTGCCGATTTAGCTGAGTCCACTCGGAATGCTAGATACAGGAGTCACCATCCCAAAGCTATCGCAGAAGTTTCCTCTAGCAGTGAGACTACTGCTTTCACACAGGCTATATGTGAGATGACCAACCTACTGAAGCAGATGAATATGAATCAACAACAATCTCAAACCCCCTCACCACAACATAGTCAACAACTGGTTCCTCAAAGAGTATGCGGAATATGTGCTGACTATAGTCATTACACTGATGAGTGTCTGCAGTTCCAACAAGAGGACAACACTTTGGCAGCCACTCACAATTTCTATGACCGCCCAAATCAAGGATACTACCAAAAAGGCGGTAACTACAACCAAGGTGGGAACTATAACCAAGGCTGGAGGGACAACAGAGGAGGCAGGGACAATAATGAAAATCAGAGGTGGGGCAACAACAACAACAACAGACAGTAGAACCAGAACAACCCTACAGAGCACCTCACCTAAGGTAGTCCCAAGCACCTCAGAACAATCAACAGCAGCCCCTTCAGCTCACTTACCCCCCTTCCCCTTCTATTGATGAGATGTTTTGTTCTCTTACACAAGGACAGCAAGACATGCAGAATTCACTTAATTGTACCTTAAACAATCTGACCTCTGCCGTATAAGCGCTTGCCTCACAAATTGGATCAATGACCAATTCCAACAACCAATCTTCAAGCTCCAGTGGAATCCCTTCTCAACCCCTACCCAACCCAAAAGGTGGCATCAATGCCGTCACTTTGAGGTCCGGAACCACACTGCAAGAGAGGACTCATGAGGAGCCAAGCTCACAAGAACACGCCCCAGTGGAGGACATGATTGAAGTGGAGGACGTTGAAGAGGAAGATGAAGTACAAAACATGGCTGAGAAGAAGCAGTTCAAATATGGAATGGAGAACCAAAGGAAGCAGAAGCTATAAAAGACGCCATTCCTATCCCATTTCCACACCTTGCAAGGAAATCTAGAAAGCAGATGGAACTTGATCCCAAAATGATAGAAATATTCAAAAAGGTTGAGGTAACTGTTCCCCTTTTTTATGTTATTCAGCAAGTACTTAAATATGCAAAATTCCTAAAAGATTTGTGCATACATAAGGATAAGATTAATGAATTAGAAACTATTCCTTTAGGTAGTTCTATATCTGCTTTAATGGGAGGTATACCTGAAAAATGTAGTGATCCAGGTCCATGCATGGTTAACTGTACCATTGGAGGTGTAATATTTTCTGACTGCATGTGTGACTTAGGAGCGTGTGTTAGTATAATGCCATTGTCTATATATGATGCTTTACGGCTCCCTCCTTTAAAAAGGTCGGCAGCTCATTTTGTGTTAGCAGATAAAAGTATTATTACAGTAGTTGGAATTGCTTAAGATGTATTAGTGAGCATTAAGGGGCTCACATTTCTCATTGACTTCTATATCCTGGAAATGCCCCCTAATAACTCAGGAAGACCATCATCAATCCTGCTTGAAAGACCATTCCTGAAGACTTCGAAGTTCAAGCAGGATGCATTCTCAGGAACTTACTCCTTTGAGATAGATGGCAGAGCAGTGAGTTTCAGTTTAAATGAAGCTATGAAGCACCCTCCGAAAGATCATTCTATCTTCCAGTGCGATATCATTGATGAAACTATAGCTGAAGTTCACCATGAAGAAATAGAAGATAAGCACATGGAGCAAAGTCCAAGTGTGGGGACACCCTCTGAACACAATAAGGATACTTTGCCATTATCACTAGCCCCGAATGTTCCAGAGCCTAGCTATGAGCAGAAATTAGAATTGAAGCCCCTTCCTCTATACCTCAAGTATGCTTACCTTGAGGATAATTAAAAGTTCCCAATTATCATCGCAAGGGAACTCACTTCTCAACAGGAGGAGCAACTGCTCAGCGTGCTGAGAAAGCACAAGAAAGCAATTGGATGGAGCTTGGTGGATATAGTAGGCATAAGCCCTCAAGTTTGTGAGCACAGAATATATTTAGCAGAGGAAGCAAAGCCTGTCCGTCAGCCTCAAAGAAGATTAAATCCCACCATCTTAGAAGTTGTCAAGAAAGAAGTGACCAGACTACTTGAAGCAGATATCATTTACCCCATCTCAGATAGTAAATGGGTCAGTCTAGTACAAGTGGTGCCCAAGAAGTCTGGAGTCACAATAGTAAAGAATGAGCACGGAGAACTCCTGACAACTAGAGTGCAGAATTCATGGAGAGTTTGCATTGACTATAGGCGTCTCAACCAAGCCACTCGCAAGGATCATTACCCCTTGCCATTTATTGATTAGATGCTTGATCACCTGTCAGGTAAATTCCATTACTGTTTTTTAGATGGTTATACAGGTTATTTTCAAATTCATATAGCTCCTGAAGATCAGGAAAAGACTACTTTTACATGTCCCTTTGGAACGTATGCATACAAAAGGATGCCTTTTGGCTTATGTAATGCACCGGCTATTTTCCAAAGATGCATGATGAGTATATGGTGATTCATTTACCCTTTGCTTGGATAGTTTATCTAGAGTATTAGACAGGTGTTTTAGTTCAAACCTTGTACTGAATTTTGAGAAATGTCACTTTATGGTAAAACAAGGAATTGTACTAGGACCTGTTGTGTCTAATACTGGCATTTCTATAGATCCAACAAAGGTAGATGTCATTTCTAGTTTACTTTACCCCTCCTCCGTAAGGGAAGTCCATTCTTTCCTTGGCCATGCAGGTTTCTACAGGAGATTCATTAAGGACTTAAGTAAGGTAGCATTACCTTTATCCAGACTGCTGCAGAAAGATATTGAGTTCGAGTTCAGTGAGGATTGCATGGAAGCGTTTGATAAGCTGAAGATCGCCCTGACTCAAGCTCCGCTTGTGAGAGGACCAGATTGAAGCCAGCCATTTGAAATTATGTGTGATGCCTTCAACCATGTAGTAGGAGCGGCGCTGGCTCAGCGCGACGGTAAGGACCCTTTTGTAATTGCTTATGCATCTAAAACCTTAGATGCTGCTCAGTCTAACTACACTACTACTGAAAAAGAGCTTCTTGCTATTGTTTTTGCTCTGGATAAATTCCAAGCCTATTTACTTGGTACTAAGGTGGTAGTGTACTCAGACCATGCAGCTCTAAAATATTTATTAGCTAAAAAAGAGTCCAAACCAAGGCTAATACGTTGGATACTACTGCTACAAGAATTTGATTTAGAAATTAAGGATAGGAGTGGTAACCAGAATTTAGTGGCAGACCACTTGAGTCGCCTTGAGAACATTAGGGATGACTCCGCTCCTATCGATGATACTTTCCCATTTGATAGCTTACATGCAGTATCTGAAGTAGTTCCTTGGTATGCACCTGTAGCTAATTATCTAGTTAGCCACACTTTCCCTCCTAATTTTACTAAGCATCAAATTCCTTGGATGATCCATATTTATGGAGGTGTGGTGCTGACCAGGTAATTAGACAATGTATACCTCAATCAGAATTCTAGTCCATTTTAGAGGCCTGCCACTCTTCTGAGAGTGGAGGACATTTTGGCCCTCAAAGAACAGCTAGAAAAATTTTAGACTTTGGATTCTGGTGGCCTACTCTTTTTAAAGATGCTGCTAATTTTTGTAAATTTTGTCTCCCATGCCAAAGGTTTGGTAATATATCCAAGAGGGATGAGATGCCACAACATATTATGCTTTGCTGTGAAATTTTTGATGTTTGGGGCATCGACTTCATGGGTCCATTCCCAAACTCTAATGGTTACCTTTATATACTGTTAGCTGTAGATTATGTTTCTAAATGGGTGGAAGCAATTCCTACCCGTATTGATGATGCTAATACTGTTGTTTCCTTTGTTAGAAACCATATTATCTGTCGCTTTGGATCACCATGAGCAATTGTGAGCGATCAAGGCACTCACTTTTGTAACAGGAGACTAACAGGATTACTGAAGAAGCATGGGATAGTTCACAAAGTAGCAACAGCTTATCATCCCCAAACCAATGGGCAAGCAGAAGTCTCTAACAGAGAGATTAAACATATTCTAGAAAAGATAGTAAAGCCTCATAGGAAAGACTGGAGTGCCAGGCTACAAGATGCACTCTGGGCATATAGAACAGTCTACAAGACACCCATTAGGATGAGCCCCTTCTGCTTAGTGTACGAAAAGGCTTGCCACCTTCGAGTAGAGGTGAAACACAAGGCTTTCTGGGCTGTGAGGGAGTACAATATGAAATTTGAAGAAGCTGGTGCTAAAAGAAAGCTGCAACTAGCAGAATTGGAGAACCTTCGCCTAGAAGCATATGACAACTCCAGGCGATACAAAGAGAAAATGAAGGCTGTCCATGACAAGCACATCAAAAGGAGAGAATTCAGACCAGGGGAGTTAGTTCTTCTTTATAACTCCATATTGAGGCTCATGCCAGGTAAACTGAGATCAAGATGGGAAGGTCCATACAGAGTATAAAAGGCAGAGCCATACGGAGTTTTTCACATGCGTCATCCTTCTAGCTCCAAATTCATTAAGGTCAATGGACACCGCCTAAAGCTTTATCATGGAGAAAAGATGAAGGATCACAAAGAACTAGAGGTTTTTCTCTTTGAAGACCCACCAACAGAAGCAAAATGAGCCTGAGGACCGTCCAACTTAAGGACGTAAAAGCAAAGTGCTAGGTGGGAGACAACCCACCATGGTATGATTGTTCCGTTTCATTCTTAGTTTTATTTTACTTTATTCTATTTTTTGTTTTTGTTAATGACTCTTCTCATAATCTCTGCATATGGCTGCATATAGCCTACATTTGTATTTGCATTCTGCATATATGAAAAAAAAGAGGCACGCGACGCGTCCACGTCATAGGTGCTTTCGACACAAGAAGAAAAGAAGCAGAGAGTCATGCGGGAGCGTGGCTGGAGGCGTGCCTTAGGCACAAAGATGTCCACGCGAACGCATCCCTGACGCATCCGCGTCAGTTGCAAAACCAGACTTCCACGCGTGCGCGTCACCCACGCGCACGCGTGATCCTGCGAACTCGACGTAAATGGGTATATGGCAGCGAGTTATGGTGGAGTAGGGCTGGAATGGTGCTAGAAGCACAGGCCCTATCACGCGAACGCGTGCCCCACGCGTCCGCGTCATTTTCAACAAAAGGCCATTCACGCGTGCGCGTCACCCACGCGCACGCGTCACCCAAAATTTTGGCAATGTGCATACAATACAGATAGTTGTGCGTACACGAGGCTGCACTCGCGCCAATGGCACAAATCAGGTCACGCGTGCGTGTGACCCACGCATCCGCGTCACCTGAAATTATCACAAACCATGCGAATGCGTGCTCCACACGTCCGCATCACATGCGATGCACAGTTTATCCAGATCAGCGCCAGATATCTTATCATTTCTTCCCCAATACTAATTTCTCTTATCCCTTCTTAATTCTTTCATCTTCCTTCTCTCTTCTTTATTCCTTCTCACTTTTCACTTCATCCCTCTCTTCTTTATTTTTCACATCCATTATCAAGGTTCTTTTCTTTCTTTCTTCCCTTATTACTTTTTCATTATTATTTTTATTAATGTTTTCTTTTCCTTTTTCTTTTTACTTTTATTATCTATGTTTTCTTTCTTTTCCTTCTTATTCTTTTAATTAGTGTTAGAAATTTAATTGGGTGATTATTTTCTTCTATATTTTGCATGTGAGTATATTCAGAAATTGCTTGACAATTAATATTACTTCTCAAGGGTTACTTGCATGTTTAATTTAATATTTTCAACAACATATTTACCATGCAAGCTACGTGTTTGTGAAAAAGCCCGTATGGCATTGTGTATTATTTTAAATTATTCTATTCTACTACTCTAATGCCTGTTTTTCACAAAACTCTTTTTATATTTTATTGATTAAATATAATTGTCAATACAAATAGATTGTTAGTTTGAAAGAGTTGATAATCAAACTTGGACATCTAATGCTTGATCTATGCTACTCATGCCTTTGCCGGCATGCCAATAAACATCTTGCATCTAATTGCCATCACATGTACTTGCTATATTTCCATTGATAAACTTTTCACATGTAGTCATGACCATGTGTTAACGACATCCTTCTTTACCGTGCATTGATTATCACCTATACCATCCTCTTCCTTGCTCAAACCCTTAGCTTTACATGTACTTACTTTTTTCCTTTTCAGGATGGCCACCAAGAAGGGTAAAGAGAAAGCTACTCCCAAACAACCGGCAAAAAAAGGAACAAAAAGAGCACTAGTGGCAGAGCCATCTTCAACAGCAGTGAAACCCTCAACAAAGCGAATCAAGAGGATCATCAAGGTAGATGAGAAAGAGAAAGCCTTTCCAACAAAGGACACTGCGCGGTTCACTAACCGCTACTGTGAGCAGATGTTCCCCATCCTGGCTGAGAGGAATTATAACAATGAGCACCTACTCATCCTCCCAACCCGCATTGTTGAAATTGTTGAGCCCCGCATTAAGCGAAGATAATGGGGATTCCTACAGAGACAGCCAAGACAGGTTAACCTATCATGGGTAGTTGAATTCTACTCCAATTTTCACCTGCCAACCCTGCAATCTGTCTATGTCCGTCAGATGCAAGTCCCCATAACTGAAGAGGCCATTCAGCGAGCCTTAGATCTTCCCCCTGCCCCAGAAGGATTGGACGCATTCCAAGAAGGCTCACTCAAGCGCCGGACATACCAATTTGACTGGGACGCCGTTCTCAGAGTTATCGCACAACCTGGCAGCAGATGAATCTACGGATACCATCGATACCGACCTAAGGGCATATTGGCTTCAGCACTTACCTTGGAGGCTCGAGTATGGGCATAGATTATGTCCCATTACATCTTTTCAAGCACTCACGAGTCCTCCTTCACTGCAGACATGGCTGCTCTACTCTGGTGTATCCTTACAGACCAGCCTCTAAACTTACCAAGAAACATCCGGAATGCCATGGGACACGTACAAATTACGGGCAACTTACCTTTTCCCGCCTTGGTTTCAGATCTAGTCTCAGCAGCCAGAGTATCCTACAGAGCTGGGGACACCAAAGCCATGATTCCACGGGATGATCAGTACGTCCCTAACAGAAAATATATTAGACCTCCAGTAGCCATTACTAGCCGGCCTACAGAACCGGCCGAGGATATTCCTTCCCCTTCCACATCACAAGCACCTTCAACAAACCAACTGCTCCATCAGATACTTGAGAAGTAGACCGACTTGACCGGAAAGCAAAGCTAAGGGAGCGCCGTAACAAGCGCCGATTCACATACCTTAAGGAGCTGCTTATGGGAAACCACAGACCTGAAGAAAACCCAGACACCCTGGACTCCACTTCATTTACCAGCACAGGGAGCCATGACGGTCCTGATTGTGGAGATACTGCTACCAGCCCCCCTTTGTTCCTGACTGATGGCACCGAGAATGGCGCAAAGCCTTAAGTGTGGGAGGTCGGTCAGTACCTGACTTCCGGAGGTAATTTCTCTTTCTTAACACCAATAAAATAGGATATTTATTTAGTTTTTTTTTTGTTAGGATAGGATAGATTGCATAGTAATAGGTTATTTGCATGCATGTTCTATTTGATTGAAATATGATAAGTTTCTTTTTAGGGTCTTTGAAAAATTTCACTAAATTAAAACTTTTCTGTTAAAACTTGTTTGAAGACTATAAATTGGAACATAAATTATAGCTAAGAACACACAACCTATGAGATTTGAGCTTAATTACATGGTTACACTATTTAACCATAATATTTTATTCTTGTGTGTTTACTTCTCTATGATTGTAATCGATATTTTGTTCCATCCTATATGTCCAATTACCTTTGTTAGCCACTTTAAGCCTATTAATCTCCATTTGTTCTATATTTTACCACATCACTAGCCTTAAGCAGAAAAATAATTAATTGTCCCAATTGAATCTTTGGTTAGCTTAAGATAGAGATGGTGTGCCAATTAAGTGTGGGAAAACTGTGGGAACATGGGTTAATAAGGGAATGTGTTATGTTTTTACAATTGATAAAATATTGGGAATTTAGGTACCTACTCATGTGAAACTAAAAAAATTAAAAATTCCTGTACATTGATAATGTTATGTTTACTTCTATTTTATTTAAAAAAAATATCCAAAAATACTCAAATAAATAAGTAATTAGATAAATGAATAAGGGGACAAAATTACCCCAATGCTAAGTTAAGTTCGATAAAAATCAATGCATATGTGATACAGGTTAAGAGAAAAGTTGATGCATGAGTATGTAATACAAAAGTGGGAAAATTTTGGGTAGCTAGGCCTGATCTAAGAAGAATATAGAGTATGTTAGGTGATAGCTTAGGTTGATCAAGGATTCAACTTATAGCTCACTTAGCCATATATATACCCTCACCTTTATCTTAGCCCCATTACAACCTTGAAAAGACCTCATGATGTTTGCATTGGTACATTAAATACTTGTTGATTGGTTAGGTGAAGAACAAGATTTAGAAAGCATGATTAGAGAAGAATAGAGTGATTACCCTATACACTAGAGTGACTAGAGTGCATATACACCACCAATGAAGGTTCAATGCTTGATTCTGTGTTCCTTGCTTTCATGAGCTATCTTCTTACAAGTCTACTTGTTCTTACTATATAAATTGAACTAGTGAAATTTGATTTATATTATCCTGAAGAACTTATTTACTTTTAACTAAGTAGACAGAATCATATAGTTGCATTCATGTACAAAGGTTGCATTGCATTGCATGAGTCTTTCTTTTCCCTACTCATTTATTTTATCTCCTTAAGCTAAGCAAGAGGACATGCGAATGTTAAAGTGTGGGGAGGTTGATAAACTACTATTTTATGGTTTATATTGTGTTTAATTGAGTGGTTTCATCAAGTCCTTGCCCACTTATTCATATAAAAAAGAGAATATACTCAAAGTTCCTTGACATGTTTGCATCCCTTCATGTGAACATACCACTCATCAAGGCTCTCCAACAAATGCCCTCATACATTAAGTGTATGAAGGAGCTGCTAACCAGGAAAAGCTCACTCAAAGGAGGACAAACAATAGTGATGAATAAGGAGTGCAGTGCTCTCATTCAACCAGAGTTACCTACAAAAAGGAAGGATCCAGGGAGTTTTCACATCCCCTACGCAATAGGAGAAACACTGATTGATAAGGGACTCTGTGATCTGGGAGCAAGCATTAATTTAATGCCTCTATCCCTCATGAAGAAGCTGCAGATCAATGAGCTAATGCCCACAGACGTAGTCATCAGGCTGGCTGACAAAACTCAAAAACAAGCAGTAGGAGTGGTTGAAAACGTGTTGGTGAAGGTTGGGAACTACTTCCTTCCCACAGACTTTGTCATATTGGAAATGGAAGAGAGTTATCTCCATCCAATAATATTGGGAAGACCATTCCTAGCTACAGCCAGAGCGCTTATAGATGTGGAGTGAGGAGAACTAATACTGAGGATACATGATGAACAACTTACCTTCAATGTCTTCAAACCCTCACAAGAAGCAGATCAAGAAAACAAGGAACCAAGAGAAGATCACAACAAGGCACTGGTGGAAGAAACAAGCACTGGAGCACAAACTATACACCTGGGAATCCCTTTGGTTGGTAAGCAAAACAGTCAGAAGGTGCCATAGCTAAAGGAAACCCAAGAAGAGCTAAAACCACCAGAGTCATATGAGACCAGCAGCAAAATTTCCCTGGAAAAAGAGGCCACAAAGAGCAGGGTAGCGTTAAAAGAAACAAGGAAGAAGGCACCAAGGAGATGGAGAAACAAAAAGATCCCTACAAAGGATTTCTCTCCAGGGGATAAAGTGATCTTAGCTCATCTCCCAGCTATTCCACCTCATCTCCCCACCATCCCATCTCAGCTGCCTAAAGTTTTTACCATCAGCAGAATTCTCTCCTTAGAACATGTGGAGATCCTTAATGAAGCCAATAGAGATAGATTCACTGTGAGGGGAGAAGATTTGAAGCATTACCAACCACCCAGACAAAGGCAGAACGTCAAGCTAGTGACGCTAAAAGAGCGCTTCGTTGGGAGGCAATCCAACCTAAGGTAGTTTCCTTTTCATGATCACTTCAATAAAAGTTACAAGTAGTTTTCCCTGTATTGTGAGGAGCTAAGTTTGGTGTTGCACACCAAAATAATCCAAGAGTGAATGTGTAATTCTAAGTTTGGTGTTCCATCAAAGATTCCAATTAGAATCACACTACACCTCTTCAATGGCAAGTTGCTAGCCCCAACCAATGAGGGAAACCACTTAACAATAGTTTAGTTTCTAGTTCATAGTCGTTTTATTAATAAAAGCACATGAGGTTCTTTGCATGTATTCAATCTGTTGCATTAGGCAAGGAACTAAGTTTGATGTTCACACACCAAATTAAGTTCAGAAATTCACAAGCATACATGCATGCTAACTATTTCTCAAGTGCTTTGGGAACAAGCAACTTCCAATAACTTTGCAGGAATTCAATCAATCTTCTGGAAAAATAGTGCACCATCATCCAAGGAGGCGAAAAAGGATGCAAAAGCTATGGATGATGACAACAAAGAGATAGCTAGAAGTCACCACCAAAAGGTTGTATTGTTACTTGATTTTATATGCTTGGAAATGCTCAAATTGAAAGTCTGAATGTGCCCCTGATTAATAATTACTCTTTAGTTTAAGTCATTAGAATTTAATGTTGTTTTTTATTTGCTTTTGTCACATGTGTGTTGGTCCAAGTTACCTGTTTTCATTTTCATCCTACTTACTTGTATGCTTGCCCTTTGAATTTAATGAAAGAGAATGTTATGAAAGAAACTAGAGTAGGGTTCATATGGTGAAGTAAGTCCTCAAAATTTGTGGGTGGTAATAGATTAGCTAAGTTGGATCACCTATAAGGTATGAGGGCACTCATGTGTATTGAATTACATGCTTGAAACACATCCTATGAGATTATCCAAACAACAAGATCCTAATAAGAAAAAGAGAAAAAACAATAAGAGTTTGAAAAAGAAAGAAAAGTAATAAGAAATAAGGCTAGGCACCAAGGGTTTAAATCTTGAGGGATGTGTCTGTGGTGATCTTGTACCAAGGATCTGCTTGGATGAATAAGTTCTTAAGAGTGCTTCATCACTTGGTAACTTGGGTTAACTAACCCGGGATTATCAACTGAAAATCCACTATCAAGAGCAACCTTGCTACAGAACATTTAGTAACCCAAAGAGGTGCTGGACACCAAGGCCTCAAGGAAAGAAAATAACAAACCATGTGCCTGTGGTGTGCATGTATGGGGGAGAAAGACTTGAGGGAGTAAGTCCTTAGGGGTGTTTCAACACCTAGCACCATGAACCAACTGGTTCGGGAGTGTTGGCTGAAAGCTTACTTTAAAGAGTTGCCCCCTCACAGAGCACTTAGCCTAAGGATGCAATAAACCTTGAGAAAAAAAAGGGGGGGGGGGGGGATCAAAGAATAAGGATCTCATAGGATGCAATCAAGCAAGTATTCAAGAGCATGATAAGGACCTGGAAACCAGTAAAGGAATGAACCTAAGTTGCTATGCATGAAACCCCATAAACCAAGAACTTTACTTCTATAATAAGAACTTGTTTCTCTTGTTCTTTCATTCATCATTCTGATGTTTCAATACTTGCTTAGGGTCAACCAAGCTTTAAGTTTGGTGTTGTGATGCCAGGGAATTTTGGCCAGTTCCACTGACCTTTTCTTTACTGTTTTAGGGTAGTTTCATGCATTTTCTTAGTAAATAAGCAAGTTTTGGGTAGAAATACACTTACATCTTGATTCAAGAAAACATTGTGAACTTTACATGATTTCATGAGAATTATGCATGAATTGAATGACAAATTGGATAATGCATAATCTCATGACTTGGAATAGAGCTTTGATGCACTTTAATTGCTTGATTTCAGGACAAAGGAAGCAAGGAAGAGCCACGTTAGTAGCCACGTTAATCTAATTAACGTGACCACTAACGTGGAATGGGCATAAACTTGTAGCGTTAATGAGAAAAGTGATCGCCAATAACGCCTTCAAAGCCATCATAACCCACATTAGTTGCCACGTTAATTACATTAACATAGTAGCTAACGTGGAGGAAAAATAGAGCTCCAACGTTAGTGGTAAAAGTGAATGCCACTAACGCCCCAAAATAGCACACTTAGCCACGTTAAGAGTCACGTTAATTCAATTAACGTGGACTTTAACGTGGGAGGAGGAAGAAATTGTCAACGTTAGTGACACTCACCTTTGTCACTAACGTTGGAGATGGCAATTGCCACCACGTTAGTGGCCACATTAATCTAATTAACGTGAACTCTAACGTAGGAAGGTGGGGCGTTTGGAGCGTTAGTGACAAAGGTAAGTGTCACTAACGCTCTCGAAGCTTAGGCATGCCCACGTTAAAGGTCACATTAGTTATACTAACGTGAACTCTAACGTGGGGAAAAGAGGCAATTAGCAACATTATTGGAAAAGGTGGATGCCAATAACGTTTGCGAAGGACCAAGAGGCAACGTTAGTGGTCACATTAATGCCACTAACGTTGAAGTTAATGTGGATCATTTTGGTTTGGAACGTTAGTGAAAAAGGTGATCGTCACTAACATTCTCGAACCCACATTTTCACTTAACGTTAACACCACTAACGTCCTAACTAACGCCCATGCCTAACTCACACTTTTTCTGCAAGCAAAGCTGAGCCCACTGAAGATTGTAACTGCTTCAACTCAAGATCGAAGGCCCATATCCAAGACTTGAAGAGCCAGCTAGAAGAGGAGAAGAGTAGTATATATAGGAGTAGTTTTGAACTAGGAAGGGAGCTTTTTGGCATTTTGGAGAACTACACTCTGTATATTTTGCTTTCTCTGTAATTTCTAGTTTAATTGGACAATGCATTCTTCTTTATCTTCTTCCATTTCCAGAGCTATGAACAACTAAACCCCTTTTCATTGGGTTAGGGAGCTCTGTTGTAATTTGATGGATCAATAATAGTTTTCATTATTCTTCTTCTTTCTTTTCTCTTGATTTTACTAGATAGCTTTCAGTCTTCATCCAATTGGGTAGTTGTCTTGGAAAAGAAGCTATTCATACTTGGATCTCTTCGGAACCTTGGAAGAGGAATGAAGAGATCATGCTAGAAATGCTTTCTCATGTTGGACCAAATTGGGTTTTGGATGGATAAAGTGACATATAATCCTACCAACACTTTGATTTAGAAATAAATGTGGTATAATCAGTGACCATACTTCATCTCTTCTCATGAGCAATTAGACCAAGGAATTGGCTATTGATCAATATTTGAGAGATTGAATTACCAAGGAATTGGAATCCAATCACTTAAGATTGCCAAGGAGATCAATGAATGCATTGATTGAGGAAGAGATGAGAATAAACTTGATCCAGAGAATACAACATCTCCTGAGCCCAATGAATCCCCCATTTCTGATCTTACCCATTCTCTTTATTTTCTGCCATTTGCTTTTATGCTCATCCTCCCAATTTCCCATTTAAGATTCTGCAATGTACTTTCCACCATTTACATTCTGCTCTTTATTTCCAGTATTTACATCTTCTGTTATTTACTTTCCCGCCATTTAACTTTCTGCAATTACTCAACTCAATTTCTGCTTAGCTCAACTAGAACATTCCTCTAATTAAAGTTGCTTGACCAATCAATCCCTGTGGGATTCGACCTCACTCTATTGTGAGTTTTTACTTGACGACAATTCGGTATACTTGCCGAAGGAAATTTTGTTGAGAGACAAATTTCCGTGCATCACTCCTCTGAAGGAGAAGCTTATAATCCTGAGAATCCTGGAATGAAAGAGGTGAATTACATGGAAGAATCTTATGGAAACACCTATAATCATTCATGGAGAAATCATCCAAATTTCTCATAGAAGGATCAACAGAAGCCTCAACAAGGCTTCAATAATATTAATGGTGGGAGAATTCAATTTGACAATAGCAAGCCTTTTCTATCATCTTCTCAGCAACAGACAGAGAATTCTAGGTAGAGCCTCTCTGACTTAGCAACCATAGTCTCTGATCTATCTAAGACCACTCTCAGTTTCATGACTGAAACAAGGTCCTCCATCAGAAATTTGGAGGCACAAGTGGGTCAGTTGAGTAAAAGAGTTACTGAAATCCCTCCTAGTACTCTCCCAAGCAATACAGAAGAGGATTCAAAGAGAGAGTGCAAGGCCATCAATATATCCAAAGTGGCTGAACCTATAGAGGAGGAAGAGGCAGTGATTTCCAGTGAGGAAGACTTCAATGGACATCTACTGACCACTAAGGAGTTCCCTAATGAGGAGCCAAAAGAATCTGAGGCTCATACAGGGATCATAGAGATTTCACTGAACTTACTGTTGCTATTCATGAGCTCTAATGAGTATTCTTTCTCTGAAGAGGATGAAGGTATTGTAGAAGAGCAAGTAGCTCGGTATCTAGGAGAAATCATGAAACTGAATGCCTTGGTTCAACAGAAATTACCTCAGAAGAAACCGGATCTCGGAAGGTTCTTAATACCTTGTACCATAGGTACCATGACCTTTGAGAAGGCTCTGTGTGACTTGGGGTCAGGTATAAACCTCATGCCACTCTCTGTAATGGAGAAACTAGGGATCTTTGAGGTACAAGCTGCAAGAATCTCACTAGAGATGGCAGACAAATCAATAAAAAAGGCTTATGGACTTGTAGAGGATGTCTTAGTGAAGGTTGAAGGCCTTTACATCCCTGCTGACTTCATAATCCTAGACACTGGGAAGGATGAGGATGAATCCATCATCCTTGAAAGGCCCTTCCTAGCCACAGCAAGGGCTGTGATTGATGTGGATAGAAGAGAGTTAGTCCTGCAACTGAATGAGGACTACCTTGTGTTTAAGGCTCAAGAATCTTCCTCTGTAACCATGGAGAAGAAGCATGAAAAGCTTCTCTCAATACAGAGTTAAGCAGAGCCCCCACATTCAAACTCTAAGTTTGGTGTTGGGAGGCCACCATCATGCTCTGAGTCTCTGTGAAGCTCTTTAAGAGCTCACTGTCAAGCAATTGACATTAAAGAAGCGCTTTTTGGGAGGCAACACAATGTTATTTAATTATATTTATTTTTATAGACATTTTTTTCCATTGCCATGTTATGTTTTCTTTTTAGGTTGATGATCATGTGGAGTCACAAAAACAGCTGCAGAATTAAAGTGGAATAAAAAACAACATAAAAAAATAGCACACCCTGGAGGACAGGGATAGCAAAATGGGCGTTTAACACCCATGCAGGCAGCATTCTGGGTGTTTAACGCCAGAAATGGCAGCATTCTGGGCGTTCAGAAAAACGCCCAGTAAAGAAGGATTTCTGGCGTTTAACGCCAGCCAAGATATCTGGCTGGGTGTTAAACGCCAGAAATGGTAGCATTCTGGGCGTTTAACACCAGGATGGCACAAAGGAGGTAATTTTGTTTCTAATTCAATTTTTTTTCGATTTTTCATGTTTTAATTCATATTTTTTTGCATCAAACATATTTTAAACGTTCATCTTTCAATTTCTATTTTCAAAAATTAATAACGTTTCCAATTCCTTTTAATTCTTTTCCAATTCTTTTTAAATCCTTCCAAAACATTTTCAAAACTTACATATCTTTTCAAATTCTTTTCAACTCTTTTTAATTTTTCTTGCATACCGTAATAAGTTTTCAAAATTAATTGCATCATTCTTCTTCTACTCCCTTCTATCTTATTTTGCTCGAGGACGAGCAAATCTTTTAAGTTTGGTGTGGAAAAGCTCAGCTTTTTGCTTTTCATAACCATTAATGGCACCTAAAGCCAGAGAAACCTCTAGAAAGAGGAGCAAAAAAGGCAAGGAAGAGACATAGAGGAGCTCAAGAACTCCATTGGTTCTTCAAGAGGAATAAAAAGCCACCATCACTAAGGTGGACCCGTTCTTTAATCTCCTTGTTTATTTTTTTTTGTTTTCGGTTTTTATGCTTTATGTTTTGACTATGTTTGTGTCTTTATTTCATGATCATTAGTGTTTAGAGTCTATGTCTTAAAGCTATGAATGTTCCATGAATCTTTCACCTTTCTTAAATGAAAAATGTTTTCTGAAAAAGAAAAAGAAGTACATGAATTTCGAATTCTATCGTGAAAATAGTTTAATTATTTTGATGTGGTGGCAATACTTTTTGTTTTCTGAATGAATGCTTGAACAGTGCATATTTTTTATAGTGAAGTTTATGAATGTTAAAATTGTTGGCTCTTGAAAGAATAATGAAAAAAGAGAAATGTTATTGATAATCTAAAAAATCATAAAATTGATTCTTGAAGCAAGAAAAAGCAGTGAAAAGCAAAAGCTTGCAAAAAAAATGCGAAAAATAAAGAAAAAGAAAGAAAAAGAAAAAGCAAGCAAAAAAAGCCAATAGCTCTTTAAACCAAAAGGCAAGAGCAAAAATCCAATAACCCTTTAAACTAAAAGGCAAGGGTAAAAAGGATCCAAGGCTTTAAGCATTAATGGATAGGAGGGCCCAAAGGAATAAAATCCTGGCCTAAGTGGCTAAATCAAGTTGTCCCTAACCATGTGCTTGTGTCATGAAGGTCCAAGTGAAAAGCTTGAGACTGAGTGGTTAAAGTCGTGATCCAAAGCAAAAAGAGTGTGCTTAAGAACTCTGGGCACCTCTAACTGGGGACTCCAGCAAAGCTGAGTCACAATCTGAAAAGGTTCACCCAGTTATGTGTCTGTGGAATTTATGTATCCGGTGGTAATATTGGAAAACAAAATGCTTAGGGTCACGGCCAAGACTCATAATGTAGCTATGTTTAAGAATCAACATACTATACTAGGAGAATCAATAACACTATCTAAATTCTGAGTTCCTATAGATGCCAATCATTCTGAACTTCAAAGGACAAAGTGAGATGCCAAAACTGTTCAGAAGCAAAAAGCTACTAGTCCCGCTCATCTAATTAAAACTAAGCTTCATTGATGTTTTGGCATTAATTGTATTTTCTCTTCTTTTTATCCTATTTTGTTTTTGGTTGCTTGGGGACAAGCAACAATTTAAGTTTGGTGTTGTGATGAGCGAATAATTTATATGCTTTTTGGCATTGTTTTTACATAATTTTTAGTATGTTTTAGTTACTTTTTATTATATTTTTATTAGTTTTTATGCAAAAATCACATTTCTGGACTTTACTATGAGTTTGTGTGTTTTTCTGTAATTTCAGGTATTTTCTGGCTGAAATTGAGGGACCTGAGCAAAAGTCTGCTTTAGAGGCTGAGAAAGGACTACAGATGCTTTTGGATCCTAACCCTCCTGCACTCGAAGTGGATTTCTGGAGCTACAAAATCCCGATTGGCACGCTCTCAATTGCTTTGGAAAGTAGACATCTTGGGCTTTCCAGCAATATATAATAGTTCATACTTTGCCCGAGATTTGATGTCCCAAATTGGCGTTCAAATGCCACCTAGAGACCCTTTTCTGGCGTAAAACGCCAAAACTGGAGTTAAACGCCCAAACTGGCATCCACGCTGGCATTTAACTCTAGAAATGGCCTATGAACGTGTAAAGCTCAAAGCTCAGCCCAAGCACACACCAAGTGGGCCCCGGAAGTGGATTTCTGCACTATCTGCACTTAGTTACTTATTTTCTGTAAACCCTAGTAACTAGTTTAATATAAATAGCACTTTTTACTATTGTATTCACATCTTATCTATCTCTGGATGTTTAGTCCTTAGACAATGAAGGCTGGCCACATGGCCATGCCTAGACCTCTTTCTCTTATGTATTTTTTACGTTGGAGTTTGTACACCTCATAGATTAAGGTGCGGAGCTCTGCTGTTCTTCATGAATTAATGCAAGTACTATTGTTTCTCTTTCAACTCACGCTTACTTCTTCTCCAAGATATACTCTCGTACTTAATTCAGTTAAGTCAGAATGAAGGGGTGACCCATGACAATCACCCACTATCTTCATTACTCGCTTAGCCAAGATCCGCGTGCCTAACAACCACAAGCGGTCTACATGATGTTCAACGTAGTTATTGAACGACAGCCAAAGTATATTCTCTTGGGTCTCTAATCTATGATTTGCATCGCCTCTCCTGACAACAGAGCATCTGAATCCGTGAGATTATAACCTTCGTGGTATGGGCTAGAACCCATTGGCAGCATTCCTGAGATCCGAAAAGTCTAAACCTTGTCTGTGGTATTCCGAGTAGGATCTGGGAAGGGATGACTGTGACGAGCTTCAAACTTGCGAATGTTGGGCGCAGTGACAATGTGC
Source organism: Arachis ipaensis (assembly GCF_000816755.2). Taxonomy (NCBI): domain Eukaryota; kingdom Viridiplantae; phylum Streptophyta; class Magnoliopsida; order Fabales; family Fabaceae; genus Arachis; species Arachis ipaensis. The sequence continues at coordinate 69,848,814 of NC_029792.2, forward strand.
AAAAGGATAGAGAGATCCTATTCCGATGCTAGTGAGAACCGACAGATGATTAGCCGTGTGGTAGCTGTACCTGGTATTTTTCATCCGAGATAAGAAATCCAACAGTTGATTAGCCGTGTAAAAACCGTACCTGGTATTTTTCATCCGAGAAGATCATACAGCTTGCCATGGAAGGGAGCACGCATGATTGGAAGAAGACAATAGGAAAGTAGAGGTTCAGAAGCAACAAAGCATCTCCAAACGCTTATCTGAAATTCCCACCAATGAATTACATAAGTATCTCTATTTTATTTTATGTTTTAATTATCTTTTAATTATCAAAACCTCATAACTATTTGAATCCGCCTGACTAAGATTTACAAGATGACCATAGCTTGCTTCAAGCTGACAATCTCTGTGAGATCGACCCTTACTCACGTAAGGTATTACTTGGACGACCCAGTGCACTTGCTGGTTAGTTGTGTGGAGTTGTGAAAAGTGTGATCACAATTTCGTGCACCAATCTCCTCCGCCAATTTTGCAGTCGCCTCAGCCTCGACAGTCTGTGCCTTCTCCTTTTCCAAATCAAGCTCCAGTTTAGCCACCTTAGTGTTAAGCTCATCCTTCAACCCCTTAATCCTATTAAATTCTGATTTAGCATCCTCAAGAAAAGCTTTTGTGGCATGGACAGGGGAACCCTAGATAGTACGGTATAAGGCTGCACCCATATGGGCCATCCGGATACTGCTACTAGTAATGAAATTTAGATGCTGAAGGAGGGACACATCGTCCATTGAGAGTTGACCAAAGGGAGCGATTTGATTGTCAACAAACCCCACAGCATCAAAATTAGGGGCATCGAAGTCAAAAGGGTCCACAATTTTCTGTTTATCCACAGTCATCTATTTTTTAGGAGGGGGCCAGCAGTAGGAGAAGAGGATGCACCAGTAGATGGTCGAGCTAGGTCAGAAGGAATAATTTGGACCTGAGGGGTCGGAATAACCTTCCTCGGCCCAGAAGCAGTCGACACTGGTTTATTGGGAAGAGCCTGAGAAGACTCACCCTCCGCAGTTTTGGCCGAGATGTTGGAGGCAGCTGTCGCCTTCTTGGCTCGATGATAGGCCTTCATGGAATCTACGGACTTCACCATCTCTGAAATAGGAAAACAAATCATAGTTAAGAAAGATCAAGAGTGCCAAATAAACAAGCAAACAAGGAAAAGCTGCAAATAAAGTCAACAGCTACCTAATTCAACCTGAAGGAGAGAAGGGTCTCCTAAAAACTTTTTGGTGTCAAGATGGGGAGGCTCTCCCCAAACTTCCTCTAACACATTCACAAAGGCATGTTCGACCTCATCAAGACTCTCCCAGGAATACCTAGCTACTATTACATTCTTCTACCAGCACAAAGGGAAAGTAGGCTCATCATTTTCATCCAAAAAGAAGGGTCGAGCTCCCTCAACAGCTCGGATCTTGAAATAATAGTTCTTAAAGTCCCTAAAGGACTCATCATACATAGAAAAAACCTTCTTTTCTTGAGCAGATCGGAAAGAAACCTAGGAGGCTTTCTTCTTCGCTGCCCCAGGCTTTGTCAATACAAAGAGATAAAGAAAAAGAGTTTGGGTAGGTCGGATATCTAGTTCTTGACACAACAATTGAAAGATTTTTATAAAGCTCCAAGAGTTCGGTAGAGCTGAGAAGGAGCTACATTATAAGACCACATCAACTCAGTCTTAAAGGGGTGAAGGGAATGGTAATATTCAAATGACTAAAGAAATAGTCATAAGCATAGAAAAAAGGGCGTTCTCTTTGAGTTAAAGAGGGAAAGCTAACTCTTTCCTCCAGATCAGGGGATACTAACTCATAGTTTTTCTCTTGATCCCTATCACTACAAATCCTATGGTGTCGTCTAAGCCGCACGCAGTACTCAGAGTCAGCAATTGTAACACACATCAGAACAATGGAATCCAGCCAATCTGACATGCCATCCGGGATCTTAGAAGACATTGCAACAATGTTTTTGCGATGTGACATGGGTCAACTATTCCTACAGTAAAAACAAATAAAATGGGTTACTACCAGACAACTCGGGCAAATAGGGAAACAACTCGGACAATAACATATGAAAATCAAGAAGTCAATAAAAGGGAAACCCCACGACTCACACCAGAAGCCCAGGGGCACCATTTGGAGGCAATAACAAGGCAAGAACCAGGAAAAAGGAAATCGACAAACTACGCCCTAAACATCTCGAAGCAAAAATCATCATCACCAACAAAAAGCATCGAAAGTCATGAATTCTTCGCAACAAAGGAGATTTAAGCTGGAAACAAAAGCCAAAGACAACGATACAAGAACAGCAACAAAAACCCTAAACAAAATCACCAGAAGGCGCACATTCTTCGCAAAAAGCAAGCAACAAAGAAAAATCACCAGTCATGGGTCAAGACACAAAAAGAGACAATCTTTTCACAAAAGAATCAAAAGTTTCTCAAAACCAAAGCCCTACATCCAAGCATGCACAAATGACCAAAAACGAAAAAGAGAACAAGATAGAAAACGCTAACCTGCAAAGGAGAAAGCAGTAACGAAGAACGGTATAGAACAGTCGCGTCAAGGCAGGGAAAGGTGGATGGCTTGAAAAATGAAAATATAAAACACAACACCAAGCAAAGAGTAAGGGGCAAGTCAAAGAAAACACTACATTAATAAAAAAATGCAACTTTTAGCAAAAAGGATTCGGCCTTGCGAAACAGATTCTTCGCAGACATAAAATACCAGAGCAAGTCATCAAAAATGGAGAAAGAAAATACCAACCTGAGGAAGAAGAGGAAAGCAACAAACATCTCAAAGATTGTCGAAGAGAGATCAGAAAGAGACAACGAGCAGGCTCACACCAAACGAACTTCTCCAAAGAGAGAGGTGAAACAGAAGGGAGCAAGGGGAGTGAAAGCGTCGCGAAGTAAGAGGAGAGCGAAAAGAAAGGGAAAAAGAAACTGAAAAGAGCTTAAAAGAATTCAAAAATGCAACGAAAAGAGGGAAACGGCAAAAGGGGTTAATGAGCATTTAATCCTCGCACATTCCCAAGGAAAGCACAATGAGCGCTGTAATTAAAAAGAGGAGAAAAATGCTTCGCATTCAGGAGAACCTAGCGGAAGTTATATAATGCTCGAGCTTGACTTCTTTCCAAAAGGATGAAAACTGTAAACACGATCCTCAAAAGTAAAGATCGAGCTCATGCAGGGGCACTGTTCATACCCTGGGTCGAGCTATTCGACCTGGGCTGATCGAAGACAAAGCAACCGACTTCTTTGTACGGGTCGACCCGACCTCCTCTCAAAAGAGGTTGGCCAAACTACCAGAAGAGGCCTAAACGGGCCCAGCCGGAGGGATGCAGCCCAATCTAAAGGCAGCTAAAGCCTAGAAAGATAAGGACGGGTCCCCCTTAAAGATAAAGATGACTTCACTCAAAGGTAAGATAAGATAACTATCTTATCTCCAGAAAGGTCACTCCACACTATTATAAATACACTAGAGCACCTAAGTATAACTCATACTCTGATCCTACCAAAAAACCTACTTAAAAACCCATGCTAACTTAGGCATTGGAGTCCCTTGCAGGTACCACCAACCTCCGGTGAACACAGATCGGCAGCACTACCAAGGCCCACAAGTCGGACACGACAGCTCCGGCCACCACCACAGATCTCGACCGAGATCGACCTACAATTTCAAGTAACCCTTGAAACAACTAGCATGGCCCAATTTTTTTGTGCCGTAGCCATTTTTCATATTCTCTAGAATGAAAACAAGCTACATTTTGATTCTTTAAATCATCAAGAGTAAGTCCATACACATTATCGCACCGATTAGTAACAAACAATATTTCATTGTTTTTTTTTTCATTCACAACACGGTATTCTAATCTCTTGAATATCACCAAGTAACCAAAATCATACAATTGACTTATGCTCAAAAGATTATGCCTCAAACCATCAACCAAAAAGACATCATCAATAAAGGTAGAATGATCTTTACATACTTTTCTAACAATAATTATTTTACCTTTACCATCATCTCTAAAGGTCACAAATCCTCCATCATACTTGTTGAGTTTGATGAAAAAGGTTGACCTTCTCATCATATACCTAGAGCATCCGCTATCCAAGTACCACATATCTTTCTTCTTCTTGGATACTAGGCAACTCTGCATAAACTCTCAAGTAATCTTGGGTATCCAAACTAACTTGGATTCTTTGAAGTCAATCCACCTTGGTTGCCCAAGTTTATTAAAATCACAAACAACCTTGTATATTTTATTTTCCATAATTCTTTTGTCAATAAAACATTGAGGGGGAGAATAACCATTTTTATTCCAATTAGAACAATAATTTTTTATTGTATGATGCTGAAAGTGATCAATATTATGATGTTGAAATTGATTTAATGTATAATGTTGAAAGTGATTAAAGGTTTGAGATTTTATGGTTGTTAAGTAAGGTGCCTTTCTTTTATAAAATTGATTTTTAGCAATTGCACCTGTTTTTGCAACATATCCCAAACCAGAATTATTTGAAATAGATTTGGTTCTTGAATATGAGGCACTCTTGTTAAAGTGTGGTTTTTCAAAAACAACCTCATTGTTAGTGAAATAATCGTGACCAAAATTTTTTGACAATGGTCTGGTCTTTGAAGATGATGCATTTTTATCAAAAAATGGTTTTTCAAAACTAGTGAATGATTTTTCAAAAACTGCATCATCCTTTGTCACATAACCCAAACCAAAATTTTTAAATAATGGTATTTGATTAGCAAGTAATTTGTCCAAGTTGCTGAAACTGTGTGCAAATTTTGCTAAATCATTATTCAACCCTTTAATAATTTCATTTAATCTTTCATTTTCTACAATCAATTTTTTTGAAGCATCAACCGTGTGCTTTCTTTTGAATTTTTCAATTTCATATTTTAAAAATCTATGTTCTTCAACAAGATCAAAAGCACATTCGGTCTCCTTCATTTTTTGTTTTAAAAACTCATTTTTAGATTTGCATTTGTTGTATTTCTTCAGCAATTTTTTAGAATGGTGAGTGAGATCATCAACAATAACATGTAATTCTTTAAGAGATAAGTCATAGTAATTTACCTCTTTTAGTTGATCATCACCTGCCATAAAACAGACTTGAGCTTCATATTTGGAGTCATCTTCCTTATCCGAATCATTCTCTAGATCCTCCCAAGAAGCCATGAGCACTTTCTTCTTTTCTTTCTTAGCCTTGTCCTCTTTCTTGAGTTTTAGACAGTTAAACTTGAAGTGCCTACCTCATTACAGTGATGGCAGGTGACCTTGCTAAGATCCTTCTTTTGCTCCTTTGAACTTGATCCTTTGTACTTGCCTTTGCTCCTCATTGGCCTTCTTAATCTCCTAGCAAAAAAGACAAGTTCGTCATCTAAAAAACTGTCACTTGAATCACTCTCCCTAGACTCAACTTTTGATTTTAGGGCCACTACTTTTTTCTTTGTGTCCTGGCTAATGTGTGTGGCTTCATATGCTAAGAGTTTTCCTCTCAACTCATCATAGGTTAGTGGACTCAAGTTGTTACTCTCAGCTAGGACGGTGGCTTTTATTTCCCACTCTTTTGTAAGGCTTCTAAGGACTTTTCTCACTAGAGTTTGTTCAGTGTGTGTCAATCCCATAGCATCAAGGCTGTTGATGATGATTCAAAATCTCTCAAACATCTCATCAATGCTTTCTCCATCCTTCATGGTGAACATTTCATACTCTTTTCACAGCATATCAATCCTTGTTTCTTTGACTTGTTTGGTGCCCTCGTGTGTAACTTGGAGTTTTCCCAAGATTTCTTTTGCCGTCTTGCTTCTAGATATATTTTGGTATTCCTCGAAGCTGATAGCACAGTGTAGCAAGTTTATTGCTTTAGCATTCAGTTCCACCTTCTTTTTGTCATCATCATTCCATTTGGCTTCTTCCTTCAGAGTCACCACTCCATCAGCGCTTGCCTTTGTAGGGATTTTAGGACCATCCACCACTATCTTCCATATGTTATAGTCAATTGATTGAATGAATATCTGCATCCTCTCTTTCTAGTAAGCATAGTTCTTCCCATTGAAGAAGGGAGGCCTATTGTTTGATTGACCATCTGTTAGTATGTAAACCACAGTGGTTGTGCCCAAGTTGTTCGCCATTGGATCTTTGCTCCAAGCTGTTAAGCTTGATTCTTGAGACCTTGGCTCTTGATACCAATTGAAGATTCTTAATGGCCTAGAGAAGGGGGTTGAATCTATGACCTTCTTTTAAGTTGATTGATTAACCCTTAAAACCAAGAAATGAAACTTTGTTTCTATTTGTCTACGTGAAGGATTATGCAGGAGACAATTTAGTTTTGTCTCATAAATCGCAGAGAGACAAAATAGTGTAGAGAAGAAGAAAATGGCACCAGCATATATTCTAGTTCAGTTGCTCTGTGCAATGCAACCTACATCCAGTCTCCACCATAACGTTGGTGGAATTTTCACTATACTTTCAAGTGTTACAAACACCTATTCCCTAGGACTTAACATAATCCTATCTGGGACAAACCAAACTTCAACATAAGCTTGATTTGGCTAGGCAACATCCTAGACTCTCAATACACTAAGTGCTTACCCAACTTAGCAAGGGATACATCAGATACAAGATGCAAAATTGAAATACAAATAAATAGAAATCTGAAATCAACTTTGGATTTCTCTCCAAGTTCCTCTCTTTACCTTTTCTCTCTATTTGGCTTTTTCAAATGCCTCACATTTATGCCTTTTTCCACTCGAGAAAACAGAGAAAGATAAACGTTGAAATAAAATACTAGAACAATAAACCATGGAGGAGATGATGATCACAACCTTTCAGCTATCAGATGAACCAATTTCAGAACTTCTCTATGATTGTTCTTCATTTTGGTGGTATGCTTCTTTGATGTAGGAACACAGTCCAAAGTGTTGAACGCTCATAGAGAATGCTCTCAATGCAACTCAGATTCTGGTTCTTTCTCCTTCTCCAAAACAGAGAAGCAATTTTCTTTTTGTACCTTGTGCTGAGAGCCAGATAGGGTTTCTCTCCAGTCAACTCCTTGGACTTTGAGATCTCAAAAATCGTGCCTCCTTTTTCTTCAATATCCCCAAAATTAGAAATTTTGAAACTGATTCATTTGCTTCGACCGAGGTCTACAGAGCATCAGAAAGATGTCTTCTCAGTGACAATCCCAAATCCACACCTTTGATAAGGTGCTTTGGCTCCAAGTAACACTTTAAGCCATTGATTTAAAGCAGAGCTAATCCATCACTAGTTTCTACTTCTTTCCATAAATGGTGTCGTAGAGAGTAGGAGAAGGAGTGAAGAAATCAAGTTGCATGCAAATGAAAATTATTTACCTTTAACCTTTGAATTTGATTAACATGCTTTAATTAGTGTGATATGACTTTCCTTTCATGATGAACTTTTCTCTTTTTTTCTTCTTTGGTGATAGAACCAGGAAGAAGAAACTCTCTCTTTTTCTGATTGACTGAAGCAAACATGTGAACGTTGGCTTTGGAGGGCTTCTACTTGGTGGAAGCTTCTTGGACTTGGATTGGATGTATATTCCATCTGGCCCAACTGAATTCTTTGCTATATTATTTTTGGGCTTTGTTGGTTAGAGAACACATCAACAATCTTTGTTTTAATTGCTCTATCTCATTGGGCTAATGTTGTTGTAAGTTTGGCCTTATGCTTTATGTTTGGTCCAATTTCCTTTCTTCACACTAGCATTTCAGATTTTTTTTTCCTTTGGGCTTCATTATTTTGTTGGGCCTATTTTCTTCCTTCTTGGACCAGATTTCTTCTTGTCTTCCTTCCTTATTGATTAGCTACTCTTTCTTTGGATTGCTCATGATGATATAAGTTCAGCCACTTATTTTCTTGGAGCTTCTGGATTTGATGTTGCCTTTGTTTGCTTATTATTGGGTCGGTTTTCTTGCTCCTTGGGCTTGTATCATTAATTAACACATCAAAACCAATTCGGCTATTAACCCAACTTCAACATGTTTGTCATCATCAACTATTTGTTATTATTTACTAAACTCAACAATATATATAATATGAGATTTGTTATTGATTTCAAATTTAAATCTTATCTTATTTCAAATTAAAATCTTAATTATATCACAATTCAATTTGAAACAGAATCAGTTATGATGTCATCTAAACTTAAAATTTATTAAAAATAGAATAACAAATTATTCTTGATTCTCATTTAATTTTCTCAATTATCATATTATTATATTCTTGGTGCTAGAAAAAAAATATAATAATCTTTCATTTGATTAATATAATTATTTATTTGATCAAATTAAAATAATAAATAAATAATTATTTAGTAAAGATCAGAACACTTGTTAGTGTATGACCTATAGCTAGGTTCAACACTAAGCAGGTAGTAAATTAGTCATACTAAATTTACTAATCAAGATTGACATCTAACAATAATCTTTAATGACCTGATAGTTTGAAGTAATATATTTTTCCTAAGAACTCGAGAAGAACAAAGTATAATTCCTTTCATCTTTCCTGTTCTTGGTTAACCTTTAGAGTGTGGTTTAATTGTGAAACTTTAACTTGTTACCATTATTATAATGAAATGTGAATGACTTAAAAAATTCATTTTTTTATTCATTCAACCCTTGGCCAAAGTTTTATTTATCAAGCCATTATAATCACAGAGCTCAAACTCTTTACTGAGAGTTGACGGATTTTTTGTTGACTAATCATTAATTCTACAAGTATGTAAATCATACCCAATATCCATTCAACTAGCACCCTAAGGCATTAGATATTCGGAATCAATGTATAATAAATACATTGTTAATTACAATGATAGTCACATGTCAAAAGAAACTCTATTACCATGTTCATCTTGAAAATATCCTATTGACAAATATGCGGTAATTATAACTATTAGAAATTCTCAGAG
>NC_029792.2:69857876-69870999 GCF_000816755.2 Arachis ipaensis
AATTATAAAATATTATTTCTCATTGTTATGGTCGCTATCATAACGATAAATCTCTAAATTTAATTAAGGAGATTATTATATTAACCCTTTAATTAAATAATATATATAATAATAACAAATTACACTACAACAAAATTCATTTTTAGTGACAAACTTTTAGCGGCAATATATAATGGCTACTATTTCCTTTACTTAACTTATATTTTTGTGGCCATTACACCTTTGCCATTATTAATATATGTTATAATGGTAATTATTATTATTGCCACTAAATTATTACTTCTTTTACTTTTATATTTATTTTTTTAAATTAATAACGGCCATTGTTATTATTGCCGGTAAACATATTCCTATTTTCCTAAACTAAATTGATTGAAAAAGAAAAAGAAAAAAAAATTGTTCCTGTGTTGGGGTTTGGTTCTTCAGAAGACTCACTTCCCTCCGTCACTACCTTAATGGAACTCACTTCCCTCCATCATCGACCATCACCGCCATAGGCCTTGCCACCGCTAACAGCCGCCGTCCATCGTCCTACACTCATTCAAATTGCATCTTTATTCCTCCACCTCAGATCTGCATTGTAAATTCCCGATTCCTTTGATCCAAATCGGAAAACCAAAAAATAGTGTCAGTATTGTGCCATGGAAGCTTGAGCTCGTAGTTTTGGTGTGAGTCCTGCGACTGCGACACTCTTCCTTCTCTTTCTTTCTCTGCCTACAATGAAGGACTCCGAATTCCATTCGCCTTCTGTCGTTCGCCTCAAATTCGTATGTTTCTTATCTCTCTCATTCATTCCAATCTTTTTTCCCCAATTCTCTGAAATTAGGGATTTTATGTAATTACGAATTTATTATTTTGGAGTTTGGACCGTTCAATTATTAGTTGAGAAAAGATGAATATCTGTCATAATTATGTATTTTGGTCCTTGTTCAGGAAAATTTTTCGCAGGGGGCAAGAAATTCTGCACCACCACTAATGCATTGACTCAGCGGGAGCCTGATTCAATGCTGGCTACTATGTTCAGTGGTCGACATACTCTCTTCCTAGATTCTGATAAAGCAATGTCAAATTCTATCTTTCTTTGTTTATACTTGTATATGGTTTCCTCAATTATGCACGTTTGGCTTTGTTTATTGATTTGGTGAAAATTGCAATGACTGGTTGCAGGGATATGTCTTTGTTGATAGGGATGGTAAACACTTCCATCACATTCTTAATTGGTTGGGAGATGGTGTGGTGCCCACTCTGGAGGACTCTGAATATAATGAACTATTGCGGGAGGCTGAGAACTATCAATTACTTGTAAGTATTGCTCTTTTCCAATGGATTGTGGTTCAATGATTTGGAAGCTAAAATTAACATTCTTAGACTGCTTCTTGTTTGCTTTGTGTAGTTCTAAGATTTTCATCATTGTACTATCTAGTTTTCATCTTTGACTAAAACATGTGTAAATGAGTTCCTTCATCGATTTGTCATAAGAATATCATCATCGTGGGAATGACATGCACCATCATTATATTGATAATGTGTTTTTAAATTTTAATCAAAGAAAGGTTTTGATGTTTTTAAATTTTAGTACACAGTTCACATTTGTTTTGACATCTGTATTGAGAAGAGCAATCTATGATGGAGTTACCCCCTTCTTAAATGTAAAGAATGTCCTTCATTGTATCATAAATGAATAGAATGCATACTTGCACCTGCTATTATTGATTTGATAGCTCCATATGCCTTAATGTTGAGAAATGACAAATGGCATAGCCCAAATGGAGAGCATACACCTTTGGAAAGTTGCTGGAGCATTGCATAGCCCAAATGGCATTCTCCTGTAAGCAAAGACTCCAAATGGGCAGGTCAATGAGGTCTTCTCTTGATCCTTGGGGTCTATCACTATCTGATTATACCCAGAATACCCATCCAGGAAGCAATAATAAGCATGGCCAGCCAATCTTTCCAGCATCTGATCAATGAAAGGGAGAGGAAAGTCATCTTTCTTTGTAGCCTCATTCAGTCTTTTATAATCTATGCACATCCTCCAATCAGTCACTGTCCTTGTAGGGATTAACTCATTCTTCTCATTTGAGATTACAGTCATCCCCTCTTCTTTGGCACAACTTGAACCAAACTCACCCAAGAGCTATCAGAGATTGGGTATATGATTCCAGCATTCCACGGCTTCATCACTTCCTTTTGAACTACTTCATTCATGGTTGGGTTGAGTCTTCTTTGAGGTTCTACCACAGGCTTTGAGTCCTCCTCCAACAAAATCTTGTGCATGAAAATGGCAGGGCTTATGCCTTTGATATCATTAATTGTCCATCCCAAAATTGACTTGTGAGCTTTCAATATTTCAATCAGCTTTGTTTCTTCTTCCATGATTAAGGAGGAATTGATGATTACTGGCAGAGTCTCTTCTTCTCCAAGAAAAGCATACTTGAGATGAGGAGGGAGAGGCTTTAATTCTTGTTTTGGCACCTCCTCTGTCTTGCCATCAAAAGAGATTTCTGCTACTTCTTCTATGATGTCTTGTTCCACTTCCATTTCCTCTTCTTGTTCATTGGCTTCAAGTAGCTCCTCCTCCAATTCTTCTATCATTTCAACCCTCATATGCTTTTCCTTCTCAGGCGGATGTTGCATAGCTTTAATGACATTGATGATCATTTTTTCATCATGCACCCTGAGTGTCATCTCTCTTTTCTCCACATCAATTATTGCCCTTGCCGTGGCTAGAAAAAGTCTTCTCAAGATAATCGAGTTGTGTCCTTCTTCTTCTATGTCTAAAATGACAAAATTAGCAGGGAATATGAATTTTTCTACTTTCACCAGCAAATTTTCCACAACTCCATAAGGTATCTTGAGTGATCTATCAGCCATTTGAAGTGACATTCTGGTGGGTTTGACTTTATCTATTGCAAGCTTTTTCATTAGTGAAAGAGGCATCAAATTGATGCTGGCACCTAAGTCACAGAGAGCTTTTTCCAAAGTCATATTACCTATAGTGCATGATATGATGAAACTTCCAGGATCTTTGAGCTTTGGTGGGAGGCCTTTTTGGATTACTACACTGCACTTTTGAGTTAAGACCACTGTTTCCTTTTCATTCTAGCTTCTCTTTTTGTTGATGAGATCTTTGAGGAACTTAGCATATAGAGGCATCTGCTCCAATGCTTCAGCAAGTGGGATGTTGATCTCCATCTTCTTAAAAACTTCTAGAAACTTGGGGAATTGGTGATCCTTTAGCTCCTTTTGCATTCTCTGAGGGTATGGTAGAGGAGGAGTGTAAGGCTTCACTTTTTTCCTCTTTTCTTGTGAATGCTCCTCAATAACTTGCTTCCCCTTCTTTGAAGCTTGTGGTTCTTCATCCTTTTTCTTGAGCTCTTCCTGGTTCTTTTCTTCAATTGCACTTTTTTCTTACTGCCAACCTTGTCATCCTCCAATGTTCTTCCACTCCTGAGTTGGATTGCTTTGCATTCTTCTTTGGGATTTGGAATGGTATCACTAGGGAAGGTATTGGTTGGTCTCTCTGGTTGTTTGGACAATTGGCCTATTTGTCTCTCCAGGTTTCTCAATGAAGCTTCATGATTTTTATTAGCTAGCTCTTGATGTTTCATCATCTTCTCCATCATCATCTCCAGATTGGAGATCCTTTGGGACTCTTGGGGTGATTGTGGTTAAGTGTGAGATGAAGAAGGTTGGTGGAAATTATTTTGGTTAGTTGATGGGTTGTGGGGTGGATAGAAGTTAGAATTGGGGTAGTTATTTTATGGTTTTCTGTATGGATTTTGGTTAGCTTGCTGATGGTTCTAGTGGTTTGTTCGGGAATTGCTTGAATTTAAATTCCTTTGCCATGAATTTTGGTTCTGGCTGTCTCCCCACCTTAGATTGGAGTGGTTCTTCCAAGAAGAGTTGTAAGTGTTACCATGGAATTCATTCTGCCCAGCACCTTGGTTGTGAATATAGTTAACTTGCTCTGGCTGCTGCTCTTCATAGAATTCTTCATTCTGCCCCCACCCAGCTGGTGGTTGATTCGTAGTGTTCACTACTGCAACTTGAAGACCATCAATCCTCTTGGCCATCATCTCCATCTGTTGCTGGATTTGTTTATGCATCACCTTGTTTTGTGCAAAAATGGAATCCCCTTCATAGAAGTGTTGAAGTCTATCCCATTCACTGAACATCTCTGGTGGGCACTTCCTAATTAAGGCCGTGTATGTCTCCCAGGCATCATACAGTGACTCTCCATCCATTTGAGTGAATATTTGTACCTCTGTCTTTAGTTTGATGATTCTTTGGGGTAGATAGAACTTGGCCAGGAATTTGCTAACTAGATCTTCCCAATTGTGGATGCTCTCCTTGGGGAAGGTCTCTAGCCATTGGGAAGCCTTGTCTCTCAGGGAAAATGGGAATAGCAGCAGCTTATAGATGTTAGGATGCACACCATTTGTTTTGACAGTTTTACAAATCCTTAGAAAGATGGATAGGTGCTGGTTTAGATCTTCAAGTGGACCTCCTCCATATGAACAATTATTCTGCACCAGAGTAATGAGTTGAGGTTTCAACTCAAAGTTGTTTGCATGAACATTGGGAGTGAGTATGCTACTCCCACAGTGCCTTGGATTGGGGAAGATGTAAGAAGCTAGAACTCTTCTCTGAGGTGGGTCATTGTTGGCCACTTCTTCTGGCAGATTAGGGGGATTTCCTTCCATCTCTTGGTCTTCCTCTTCTGAGTCTTCTTCTCCAATAACTCCCTTCCCTCTTGCTTCTCTTCTTAATCTCAAAAATGTTCTCTCAGGCTCAGAATCAAAGGAGGTGGACTCACCTCTTTTTCCTCCTGGCATAAAATATAAACAAAACAAGAAACCAAAAAGAAATCACTCTACTACTAGAGTGAAGTTAAGGTTAGCTTAAACAAACCTCAAATAGTTAGTATGCTTAATAAAAATAAAGGAAAAAATGCTTAATCTAGATTATCACCCTACTTAATCATTGTCAACCTTGGATCAATCCCCGGCAACGGCGCCAAAAACTTGATGAGGGAAAAACGATTCCACACAAACTCACCGGCAAGTGTACCGGGTCACATCAAGTAGTAATAACTCATAAGAGTGATGTCGATCCCACAGGGATTGATGGATTGAGCAACTTTAGTATGGTGATAAATTTAGTTAAGCGAATATTTGATGATTTGGGGTAAAATTTGATTAACAGACAATAAATTGCAAGAAAATAAAATGCAGGAAGTAAATTGGCAGAATTTTAAAGTGCAGAAGGAGTAAATTACAGAAACATAAAGTGCAAGAAATTAAAAGAGCTGAAACTTAAATCGCAAAAAAGGTAAATGACTGAAACATAAAGTGCAAGAAACTTAAATTGCTGAATCTAAATTGACAGAAAACTTAAATTGCAGAAAATCAGAAAACTCTCAGATGGAGAAATTCAGAGAAATTGATCAATCAGAATTTTAGTACCAAAACAGAAATGGAAAATTTCAGATGAATCAAAACAGACTGAAAATTTAGATCAATTTTAAGGTCCTAAAGATAAATTGAAAATTGCAGAAGAGTAAAAAAACAGAAAGAAGATTTAGGTCTCAATTGCTCTCTTAACAAAACAGAAACTAAGAAATTGTAGAAGAAAGGAAAACAGAAAGTAAACTATGATCAGATCTCCAACTCTTAAAACTATCAAGAGAAAAGTAAAAGAAAACTTCAAGATGAAGGAATTCAGATGAATCCTTCAATCTGAAGTCAAAAGAGCCAAGAACAGAAAGTAAAAGTTGTAGAAGAGAGAAAATAAAACAGAAAGGAAAACTCATATATGATCTCAATTCTAAAATTCTAAAAGGAATTTAAAGGAGCGAGCTCCCTAATGAAATCAAATTCCTATCTATTTATACACTTTCCAATTCTAGCTTCATGTACTTGAAGTGGACTTTTTGGCCTTTAATGAAGTGGATCAAAATGGCAATTTGTTGAAGCTTCTAGGGGAACGTTGCATTCTCAAAGTGAGCGCAACGTTCACTTTCCCACGCGCATGCGTCTCTGCCGCGTGCGCGTCCTTTTGCGCTTTTGCTCATCGACGCGTATACGTCACATATGCGTGCGCGTCACTATCAACTCCAGCTCCAAACATGCTCGCGCGCCCCTTTCACGCGTACGCGTCCTCAGTAGCGTTCTCTTATTGAAGCGCTACATTGGCTTAATGAACGCTGCCCCACGCATGCGCGTCATGTACGCGTGCGCGTGGGTAACAAAATCTCAATTCAGGCTTCAGCGCCAGCCACGCGTGCACGTGCTTTGTCCCAGGTGCACCATCGACGCACGCGCGTCAAGTACGCGTGCGCGTCGATTGCAAGACTTTGCCTCCAATTTTGAATCTTGCTCGAAAACGCTGTCTTACTGAACGTAGCGCTCCCTTCAAAAATGAGCGCCAACCACTTCCACGCGTACGCGTCATGCACGCGTACGCGTGGGTCTTCAAAGATTCATCCCTGGCGCGTAGGCGTCCCGTACGCATGTGCATCGCTACTGAGCGTGGCGTTCTTTGTTTGAACGCAACGTTGCTCTGTACTGACCCTCTTTCTCTTTATTTTCTTACCTATGTTCAATCAAAACAGCAATAAAAGTCTCACCAAAATCATAAGAATTTGCATCATTCATTCTAATCACTTAATTCTTGCATAAATCTCCTGATTTTGTATAAAATAGTTAATGTTTGATTAAATCACAATAATCATGAAATTCCACTCCAACCACTTACTTATTGTGCAAGAAAGTGCATAAAACCTAATGAAACAAATGAAAAATGCTTGTGAAACTAGCATAAGATGACTTGTCATTACAACACCAAACTTAAATCTTGCTTGTCCCCAAGTAAGCACTAAAACATGAGAAGAAATGAAAGAAAATAGAAAAGCATATGTGTCCTTATTCAGTAGATAATTGAATTTGGTTCATGGGGTTTTATGCAGACAGAATGCAACTCAATTATTATCAGATTCCAAATGTGAAATGTCTCTGTGAGGATTAACTAGAGTTGCTGCTATAATGCCTTGTTCTTTTATTGATCCCTGTTAGATTTTTCTTCCTTTCTTTTGCTTCAAAAACTTATTTCTTATTGGTAGCTCAGTGTCAAGTGTTACGGCAGCCTTTTGGCTTAATTTTTCTCAACACCTCTTCACTACAGATACTTGGCTCACAATTCTTCTTAGGAACATTGATGCCCAGCACTTCTTTGGGTTACTAAATGTTTTGTAACTAGGTTGCTCTTGATAATGGACTTTCGGTTGGTAATTCCAGATTAGTTAATCCAAGTTGCCAAGTTTTAAAAGACTCCTCATAACCTAATTGTTCAAGCAGATCCTAGTACAAAAAGCACCACAGGCATATGTCCTAAGGTCCAAGATATTGGTGTCTAGCCTTATTGTTTATTTCTTTTAATTTTGTTGCCAATTCTTGGCTTTTCTTTCTTTTCCCTTCTTACTTTTCCTTCTTTTTTTCAGGGATACTTATTAATTGATGGCTTTACAACAGCAACTAAGTTCACACTACAAGAGACATTCTATCCTGCAGCTTTTATTATTGAGCTTATCATCTAATCAAGCAATTATCACCACTAAACTTTATTATTACTCCTACCACAATGGACAATTACTTTCTGTTTCAACATTTTCTCTTGTTTATGCAGGGGAAACAAGACAGATATTTAAGTAGGATGAAAAATGATGCAAACATTCTTTGGCTAGATCACCTAATTGAATAATAAAAGAGATAGTAAACCAACAAAATGCAGACAGAGACAAACTTCATCACAATTAGCACTTCTAGGCATAAACAGTTGAGGAACAACATAACCTTTTGGCATCTTCTTGCTTAGTCCTTCATGGTCCTTCTTAGCTTTTGTGCTTTTCTTGTTGATGATGTACAATCCTTCCAAAAAGTTGAATAGTTTTCTGAACTGGTAGTGGAAGTTGCTTGTTTCCCAAGCACTTGAAGAATAGTTAATATGCATGAATGTTTGTAGGCCTTTGAACTTACTTTGGTGTATAAACACCAAACTTAGTCCCTTGCCAATGCCTCTTATGCAACAAATCAACTATATACATGAAACCTTGTGCCTTTGTTATAGGGATCAAAACTAAAAACTAGAAAACAGACAATGGTTGAGTAGTTTCCCTGCTTGTTTGGAGCTAGTGACCATTTATGCAGAGGGTTGAAATGTGTTTTTAAATGAGATTTTTGGTAGAACACCAAACTTAACACCCTGCTTTCACCCTTAACTTGTTTTGGTGTGCAACACCAAACTTAGCTCCTTGCAATGCAAAGAAATCTACTTAACCTTTTTATTGAAATAGTTAGGAAAAAAAACTACCTATGGTTGGGTTGCCTCCCAACAAGCGCTTGTTTATCGTCATTAGCTTGACGTCTTCCTTCTTTGCTCATCCCAATTCCTGAACACTCTCTTCTTTGTTCCAAGATCCTCCCAGATAATGCTTAGCTCTTTGGCCATTTGCTATGATTATATCCTTTGTGGCTTCATTCAGGAGTTCAAGGCTACTATGTGGGAAAACCTTAGTTATCAAATAAGGGCCAGTCCATTTGGACTTGAGTTTGCCAGGGAAAATCTTGAGCCTGGAATTATATAGGAGTACTTGTTGTCCTGGTTTGAACTCTTTTTTCAAGATTTTTTTGTCATGCCACTGTTTAGCTCTCTCCTTGTAAATCTTTGCATTCTCATAGGCTTCCAATCTGAATTCATCTAGCTCATTGAGTTGCAATAGCCTTTTTTCTCCTGCTGCTTGAGGGTCAAGATTGAGGATCTTAGTGGCCCAGTAAGCTTTATGTTCTAGCTCCACAGGAAGGTGGCATGATTTTCCATAGACTAGCTGAAAGGGTGACTTTCCAATTGGGGTTTTAAATACGGTTCTATATGCCCATAGAGCATCATCCAACTTTCTGGCCCAGTCTTTCCTTGTGATCCTAACTGTCTTCTCCAAGATTCTCTTTAGCTCCCTATTTGCCAATTCAGCCTGTCTATTGGTTTGAGGGTGGTATGGTGTGGCTACTTTATGAATCACTTCATATTTGTGGAGCAACTTTTCCATCTGTCTATTGCAAAAGTGGCTATCACCATCACTAATAAGGCCTTTGGGCACCCCATACCTTGTAAAGATGTGTTTCTTAAAGAATTGAAGGACAATTGGTGCATCACATGTGGTTGTGGCTATAGCTTCCACCTATTTGGAGATATATTCTACTGCTACCAGAATGTATTTGAAAGAATAGGATGGAAAAAAGGGACCCATGAAGTCCATACCCCAGAGATCAAATAGCTCTACTTCCAAAATGATGTTTTGAGGCATTTTATTCCTTTTTGTCAACCCTCCAGCTCTTTGACACTCATTGCATTGATGCACAAACTCTCTGGCATCTTTGAATATAGTCGGCCAATAGAACCCACTTTGAAGTACTTTAGCTGCTGTTCTTTCTGGTCCAAAATGTCCACCATAAGCTGAACCATGACAGTGCCACAGTATGTCTCTCATCTCACTTTCAGGGATACACCTTCTGATCATCTCATCTGGACATCTCTTGAACAAGAAAGGCTCATCCCACAAGAATTTCTTAGCCTCATTATGCAGCTTCTTCACTTGTTGCTTGGTAAACTCTTGAGGAATCTTTCTTCCCACCTTGTAGTTTGCAATGTCGGCAAACCAAGGTGCTTGCTGGACTTGGAGAAGATGTTCATCTGGGAACTTTTCATTCACTGGTTGTGGTGTGTCCTGATTGGCTTCTTATGGTAATCTTGACAAATGATCTGCCACTTGATTCTCGCTTCCCTTCCTATCTCTTACTTCAATGTCAAATTCTTGTAGCAGCAGCACCCACCTGATGAGTCTTGGCTTTGCATCCTGTTTAGACATAAGATACTTGAGAGCAGCATGATTAGTATATACTATAACTTTTGAACCAATCAAGTATTGTCTAAACTTGTCAAATACATATACAATAGCCAAGAGCTCTTTCTCTGTGGGGGTATAATTCTTTTGTGCCTCATTTAACACCTTACTGGCATAGTATATGACATGATGCAGTTTGTCTTTCTTTTGCCCCAATACAGCACCAATTGCAATATCACTTGCATCACACATTAGTTCAAAAGAAAGTCCCCATTCTGGAGGTGTGATGATTGGTGCTGTAGTGAGTTTTCTTTTTAAAGTTTCAAAGGCATGCTTGCAATTGTCATCAAAGATGAAAGGATTATCAACCACTAGCAAATTGCTCAGTGGTTTGGCTATTTTTGAAACATCTTTGATGAATCTTCTATAGAACCCAGCATGCCCAAGAAAACTTCTCACTGCTTTTACATTGACAGGTACAGGGAGTTTTTCAATGATTTCTATTTTAGTTCTGTCAACTTCTATACCCTTGCTTGAAACCTTATGCCCAAGAACAATACCCTCTCGCACCATGAAATGGTATTTTTTCCAATTTAAAACTAAGTTTGTTTCTTGGCATCTTTTTAATACAAGAGTTAGATGATGCAGACAAGTTTCAAAAGAGTTACCAAAAACAGAGAAATCATCCATAAAGACCTCTAAGAATTTTTCAACCATGTCAGAGAATATGGAGAGCATACACCTTTGGAAAGTTGCTGGAGCATTGCATAGCCCAAATGGCATTCTCCTGTAAGCAAAGACTCCAAATGGGCAGGTCAATGAGGTCTTCTCTTGATCCTTGGGGTCTACCACTATCTGATTATACCCAGAATACCCATCAAGGAAGCAATAATAAGCATGGCCAGCCAATCTTTCCAGCATCTGATCAATGAAAGGGAGAGGAAAGTGATCTTTCCTTGTAGCCACATTCAGTCTTCTGTAATCTATGCACATCCTCTAACCAGTCACTGTCCTTGTAAGGATTAACTGATTCTTCTCATTTGATATTACAATCATCCCCCCTTCTTTGGCACAACTTGAACCGAACTCACCCAAGAGCTATCAGAGATTGGGTATATGATTCCAGCATTCCACAGCTTCATCACTTTCTTTTGAACTACTTCCTTCATGGTTGGGTTGAGTCTTCTTTGAGGTTGTACCACAGGCCTTGAGACCTCCTCCAGCAAAATCTTGTGCATGTAGATGGCAGGGCTTATGCCTTTGATATCATCAATTGTCCATCCCAAAGCTGTCTTGTGAGCTTTCAATATTTCAATCAGCTTTGTTTCTTCTTCCATGCTTAAGGAGGAATTGATGATTACTGGCAGAGTCTCTTCTTCTCCAAGAAAGGCATACTTGAGATAAGGAGGGAGAGGCTTTAATTCTTGTTTTGGCACCTCCTCTGTCTTGCCTTCAAAAGAGATTTCTGCTACATCTTCTATGATGTCTAGTTCCACTTCCATTTTCTCGTCTTGTTCATTGGCTTCAAGTAGCTCCTCCTCCAATTCTTCTATCATTTCCACCCTCATATGCTTTTCCTTCTCAGGCGGATGTTGCTTAGCTTTAAAGACATTGATGATCATTTTTTCATCATGCACCCTGAGTGTCATCTCTCCTTTTTCCACATCAATTATAGTCCTTGCTGTGGCTAGGAAAGGTCTTTCCAAGATAATCGAGTTGTGTCCTTCTTCTTCTATGTCTAAAATGACAAAATTAGCAGGGAATATGAATTTTCCTACTTTCACCAGCAAATTTTCCACAACTCGATGAGGTATCTTGAGTGATCTATCAGCCATTTGAAGCGACATTCCGGTGGGTTTGACTTTATCTATTGCAAGCTTTTTCATTAGTGAAAGAGGCATCAAATTGATGCTGACACCTAAGTCACAGAGAACTTTTTCCAAAGTCATATTTCCTATGGTGCATGATATGATGAAACTTCCAGGATCTTTGAGCTTTGGTGGGAGGCCTTTTTGGATTACTACACTGCACTTTTGAGTTAAGACCACTGTTTCCTTTTCATTCCAGCTTCTCTTTTTGTTGATGAGCTCTTTGAGAAACTTAGCATATAGAGGCATATGCTCTAATGCTTCAGCAAGTTGGATGTTGATCTCCAGCTTCTTAAAAACTTCTAGAAACTTGGGGAATTGGTGATCCTTTAGCTCCTTTTTCATTCTTTGAGGGTATGGTAGAGGAGGAGTGTAAGGCTTCACTTCTTTCCGCTATTCTTGTGAATGCTCCTCAATAACTTGCTTTCCCTTCTTTGAAGCTTGTGGTTCTTCATCCTTTTCCTTGAGCTCTTTCTGGTTCTTTTCTTCAATTGCCACTTTCTTCTTACTGCCAACCTTGTCATCCTCCAATGTTCTTCCACTCCTGAGCTGGATTGCTTTGCATTCTTCTTTGGAATTTGGAATGGTATCACTAGGGAAGGTATTGATTGGTATCTCTGGTTGTTTGGACAATTGGCCTATATGTTTCTCCAGGTTTCTCAATGAAGCTCCATGGTTTTTGTTAGCTAGCTCTTGATGTTTCATCATCTTCTCCATCATCATCTCCAGAATGGAGATCCTTTGGGACTCTTGGGGTGATTGTGGTTAAGTGTGAGATGAAGAAGGTTGGTTGAAATTGTTTTGGTTAGTTGATGGGTTGTGGGGTGGATAGAAGTTAGAATTGGGGTAGTTATTTTATGGTTTTCTGTATGGATTTTGGTTAGCTTGCTGATGGTTCTGGTGGTTTGTTCGGGAATTGCTTGAATTTAAATTCCTTTGCCATGAATTTTGGTTCTGGCTGTCTCCCCACCTTAGATTGGGGTGGTTCTTCCAGGAAGAGTTGTAAGTGTTACCATGAAATTTATTCTGCCCAGCACCTTTGTTGTGAATATAGTTAACTTGCTCTGGCTGCTGCTCTTCATAGAATTCTTCATTCTGCCCCCACCCAGCTGGTGGTTGATTTATAGTGTTCACTGCTGTAACTTGAAGACCATCAATTCTCTTAGCCATCATCTCCATCTGCTACTGGATTTGTTGATGCATCACCTTGTTTTGTGCCAAAATGGTATCCACACCTTCCAGCTCCAATACACCATTCCTTTGAGCTGGTTGGCGTTTCCTTTGATGACCATAGAAGTATTGGTTGTTTGTCATAGTATCTATCAGATTTTGGGCTTCCTCAGCTGTCTTCATGAGT
>NC_029792.2:69871141-69877400 GCF_000816755.2 Arachis ipaensis
TCAAGGGCCTCTTGATCTCTCAGTGTCAATCCTTCATAGAAGTTTTGAAGTCTATCCCATTCACTGAACATCTTTGGTGGGCACTTCCTAATTAAGGCCTTATATCTCTCCCAGGCATCATACAGTGACTCTCCATCCATTTGAGTGAATGTTTATTCCTCTGTCTTTAGTCTGATGATTCTTTGGGGCGAATAGAACTTGGCCAGGAATTTGCTTACTAGATCTTTCCAGTTGTTGATGCTCTCCTTGGGGAAGGTCTCTAGCCATTGGGAAGCCTTGTCTCTCAGGGAAAATGGGAATAGCAGCAGCTTATAGATGTCAGGATGCACACCATTTTTTTTGACAGTTTCACAAATCCTTAGAAAGATGGATAGGTGCTGGTTTGGATCTTCAAGTGGACCTCCTCCATAGGAACAATTATTCTGCACCAGAGTAATGAGTTGAGGTTTCAACTCAAAGTTGTTTGTAGGAACATTTGGAGTGAGTATGCTACTCCCACAGTGCCTTGGATTGGGGAACGTGTAAGAAGCTAGAACTCTTCTCTGAGGTGGGCCATTGTTAGCCACTTCTTCTGGCAGATTAGGGGGATTTTCTTCCATCTCTTGGTCTTCCTCTTCTGAGTCTTCTTCTCCAACAACTACCTTCCCTCTTGCTTCTCTTCTCAATCTCAGAAATGTTCTCTTTTTCCTCCTGGCATAAAACACAAACAAAACCAGAAACTAAAAATAAATCACTCTACTACTAGAGTGAGGTTAAGGTTAGCTTAAACAAAACCTCAAATACTTAGTATGCTTAATAAAAATAAAGGAAAAAATGCTTAATCTAGATTATCACCCTACTTAATCATTGTCAATCTTAGATCAATCCCCGGCAACGGCACCAAAAGCTTGATGAGGGAAAAATGATTCCACACAAACTCACTGGCAAGTGTACCAGGTCACATCAAGTAGTAATAACTCACAAGAGTAAGGTCGATCCCACAGGGATTGATGGATTGAGCAACTTTAGTATGGTGATGAACTTAGTTAAGCGAATATTTGATGATTTGGGGTGAAATTTGATTAACAGACAATAAATTCAAAGAAAATAAAATGCAGGAAGTAAATTGGCAGAATCTTAAAGTGCAGAAGGAGTAAATTGTAAAAACTTAAAGTGCTAGAAATTAAAAGAGCTGAAACTTAAATCGCAAGAAAGGTAAATGACTGAAACTTAAAGTGCAAGAAATTTAAATTGCTGAATCTAAATTGACAGGAAACTTAAATTGCATGAAGAATAAAGGGATTTGGGTGTTGGGAATTAAAGCACAACTGGAAAAAGTAAATTGCAGAAAATCAGAAAACTCTCAGATGGAGAAATTCAGAGAAATATTTATCAGAATTTTAGTACCAAAACAGAAATGGAAAATTTCAGAAGAATCAAAACAGACTGAAAACTTAGATCAATTTTAAAGTCCTAAAGAGAAATTGAAAATTGCAGAAGAGTAACAAAACAGAAAGAAGATTTAGGTCTCAATTGCTCTCCTAACAAAACAGAAACTAAGAAATTGCAGAAGAAAGAAAAATAGAAAGTAAACTATGATCAGATCTCCAACTCTTAAAACTATCAAGAGAAAAGTAAAAGAAAACTCCAAGATGAAGGAATTCAGATGAATCCTTCAATCCGAAGTCAAAAGACCCAAGAACAGAAAGTAAAAGTTACAGAAAAGAGAAAGTAAAACAGAAAGGAAAACTCAGATCTGATCTCAATTCTAAAATTCTAAAAGGAAATTAAAGGAGAGAGCTCCCTGATAAACCCATATTTTATGATATATTTTGTGCTTAGTTTGAGTGATTTATTCAATCCTTCACCAACTTATTCATATTAATTGCATGGTTTTACTTCTCCTTCCTTATTATGTGATGTATGTGAAAAGCATGTTTTCTATGCTTTAAAATTAATTATTTTAATTACCTTTATTTCCATTCGATGCCGTGATTAGTGTGTTGAGTAGTTTCAGATCTTCTAAGGCAGGAATGACTTAAAGGATGGAAAGGAAACATATAAAAATGGAAGGAAAGTGCAAAACGGAGTTCTGAAGAAACTGGCATCCACGCGATCGCATGGACGACGCGATCGCGTGCCAAGTACGAATCAACAGCGACGCGGCCGCATGACTGACACAACCGCGTGCCTTAAGCAGAACGAATATGACGCGGTCGCATGACTGACGCGACCGCGTGACAAGAAAAGCTCCGAATGACGTGACCGCGTGACCCACGCGGACGCGTGACAGAGGCCACGCACCAGAAATTGCAGAAAATGCTTCCAGCGATTTCTGAAGCCCTTTTTGGCCCAATCCAGGTCCAGAAGGCATAGACCAGAGGTTATAAAGTGAGGGAATGCATCCATTCAGGGAGAGCTCGCCAATTTAGTTATTTCCCATGTTTTAGATCTAGTTTTGAGAGAGGTTCTCTCCTCTCTCTCTCTCTCGTAGGATTTAGGACTTCTCTTAGTTTTAGGAGTAACTCTCAATCCCAGGTTCTTTATTTTTATTTGTTTTTCCAATTTAGTTTATAAACTCTTCATGTTAGATTATGATTTCCTTTATTAATGCTATTTGAGGTATTTCAATTCATGATTGCTTTCTTTAATTTATGTTATTGTTGCTTTATATCTGAAGGCATTTTTATTCCAGCAAATTTACTTTTTCCTCTTTTGGTCTTAGTTAAGAAAGCAGTAACTCAGAAGTTATCTTATCTCAACATAATTGATAACTGTTATCTTATCTAATTGAACTGAGCTTCAATAATCCCAACCTTTTCTTAGGAAGTAAATAGGATTCGAAGATCAAACTAATTAGTCCCTTGACTTTCCTTTACTTTAGTAAAGGTTGACTAAGTGGAATTAAGATTCAACTTTCATTGTTATTGATAAGAATAACTAAGTCTGGACTTCCAATTTCTCATACCTTGCCCAAAAGTTTACTTTGCAGTATTTATTTATTTTTAATTGTCATTTAAATTATTTGTCATATTTGTTCCTCATTCTTGAAACCCCGAATTTACAATCTCCATAACCAATAATAAGAAACAACGACCATTCTACAATGCATACCCCGCTGATAGATATGGTGGACAACCTTGTAACTACCAACAAGCCCCACCCCGTGCCCATAGACCAACCTCTCAACATAACCTCGAACCACCACACTCACAAGCTTCTCTTCACCATTCACCACCGTATGATCCTTTCCTACCCCAGTTCCAATACAATCACCCCCAAGCACCACCACTTTCTTATGTTTCATGTCCAAATCCATCACCCCGAGAATCAGATGTTCGCCTCAAGGCAACAGTAAATAAACTTTAAACAACCATTATTAGTATCTTCGTGGTATAAGTTAGAACCCATGGATGGCCATTCCTGAGATCCGAAAAGTCTAAACCTTGTCTGTGATATTCCGAGTAGGATCTGGGAAGGGATGGCTGTGACGAACTTCAAACTCGCGAGTGCTGGGCGTAGTGACAGACGCAAAAGGATAGTAAATCCTATTCCAGTATGATCGAGAACCTCCAGATGATCCATAACCATTTGATATCCGCTTGATTGAGATTTACAAGATGACCATAGCTTGCTTCATACCAACAATCTCCGTGGGATCGACCCTTACTCACGTAAGGTTTTATTACTTGGACGACCCAGTGCACTTGCTGGTTAGTTGTGTGAAGTTGTGAAGTTATGTTTGGACCATGGTATTGTGCACCAGTTATTGGCGCCATTACCAGGGAGAGAACGAACAACAAATTTTACAACCTCAGAGTAACAATTTCGCATACCAAGTTTTTGGCGCTGTTGCCGGGGATTGTTCGAGTTTGGACAACTGACGGTTCATCGTGTTGCTCAGATTGGGTAATTTTCTTCTTATTTTATTTTCAAAAAGTTTTCAAAAAATTTTTCAAAAAAATTTTCTTCTTTTTCATTTTTCCCAATTTATATTCGAAAAAAAAATATAAATCTTTTCAAAAATATATTTTTCTTCAGAATTTTTAAGAATGAATTCTAGAGTTTCATGGTAACATGTTGAAGCCTGGCTGGCTGTAA
Source organism: Arachis ipaensis (assembly GCF_000816755.2). Lineage (NCBI taxonomy): Eukaryota > Viridiplantae > Streptophyta > Magnoliopsida > Fabales > Fabaceae > Arachis > Arachis ipaensis. The sequence continues at coordinate 69,875,222 of NC_029792.2, forward strand.
AGCCATGTCTAAATTCTTTTGGACTGAAGCTTCCAAACCATCAGCACAAGAGCAAGCTAGCTGTTCCTAATCCACCTGCTATTGTATGACTGATTTGTATCTTCTAAAGCTTGGCTGGCTATTAAGCCATGCCTAACCCTCAGATTGGAGCTTTAGACTAAGAGTACAAGATTCCTGGAATTCATATTGAAAATTTTGGAAACCTTATTTTTCTTTTTCACATTAATTTTCGAAAAAAAAAAACAAAAAATTTTATAAAATCATAAAAATAAAAAATATTTTGTGTTTCTTATTTGAGTCTTAAGTCAATTTTTAAGTTTGGTGTCAATTGCATTTTTTCTAAAAATTCTTTATGCATTTTTTTCGAAAAATTCATGCATTCATAGTGTTCTTTATGATCTTCAAGTTGTTCTTGGCCAATCTTCTTGTTTGATCTTCATATTTTCTTGTTTTGTGTCCTTTCTTATTTTTCATATGCATTCTTGCATTCATAGTGTCTATACATGAAAAATTTTTAAGTTTGGTGTCTTGCATGTTTTCTTTTCTTGAAAAATTTTCAAAAATAAGTCTTGATGTTCATCTTGATCTTCAAAGTGTTCTTGGTGTTCATCTTGACATTCATAGTGTTCTTGCATGCATCACATGTTTTAATCCAAAATTTTCATGCATTGAGTATTTTTCATGTTTTTCTCTCTCATCATAAAATATTCAAAAATCAAAAAAAAAATATCTTTCCTTTTTTCTCTCATAAATTTCGAAAATTTGGATTGACTTTTTCAAAAAATTTTAAAATTCAATTGTTTCTTATGAGTCAAATCAAATTTTCAATTTAAAAATCTTATCTTTTTCAAAAATCAAATCTTTTTCATTTCTCTTATTTATTTTCGAAAATTTTAAAAATATTTTTCAAAAATTTTTTTCTTAATTTTATTTCATAATTTTCGAAAATATCATCAAAAATTAATGTTTTGATTCAAAAATTTCAAGTTTGTTACTTGCTTGTTAAGAAAGATTCAAACTTTAAGTTTTAGAATCATATCTTGTGATTACTTGTGAGTCAAGTCATTAATTATGATTTTAAAAATCAAATCTTTTTCAAAACTAATTTCAATCATATCTTTTCAAAAATATCTTTTTATCTTATCTTTTTCAAATATCTTTTCTAACTTCTTATCTTTTTCAAATATCTTTTCTAACTTCTTATCTTCTTATCTTTTAAAAATTGATTTTCAAAATTTATTTCAACTAACTAATTAACTTTTTGTTTGTTTCTTATCTCTTTCAAAACTACCTAACTAACTATCCCTTTCTAATTTTCGAAAATACCTCCCTCTTTTTCAAAAATTCTTTTTAATTAATTAATTGTTTAAATTTTAATTTTAATTTCAATTTTCCTTTAATTTTCGAAAATCATTAACTATTTTTCAAAATCAATTTTCGAAATTCCCTCTCTCCCATCTCCTTCTATTTAATTATTCATCTACTAACACTTCTCTTCATCTCATATCTCTGCTATCCTCACCCTTGTGTTTGGATTATCCATTCTTCTTCACTCTTATTCCCTTTCTTCTTCTACTAACAACAAGGGAACCTCTATACTGTGGTAAAAAGGATCCCTATTATTATTTTTCTGTTCCCTTCCTTTTCATATGAGCAGGAGCAAGGACAAGAACATTCTTGTTGAAGCAGACCCTGAACCTGAAAGGACTCTGAAGAGGAAACTAAGAGAGGCTAAAATACAACAATCCAGAGACAACCTTACAGGAATTTTCGAACAAGAAGAGGAGATGGCAGCCGAAAATAATAATAATGGAAGGAGGATGCTTGGTGACTTTACTGCACCTAATTCCAATTTACATGGAAGAAGCATCTCCATTCCTGCCATCGGAGCAAACAATTTTGAGCTGAAACCTCAATTAGTTTCTCTGATGTAGCAGAACTGCAAGTTTCATGGACTTCCATCTGAAGATCCTTTTCAGTTCTTAACTGAATTCTTGCAGATCTGTGATACTGTTAAGACTAATGGAGTAAATCCTGAAGTCTACAAGCTCATGCTTTTCCCGTTTGCTGTAAAAGACAGAGCTAGAGTGTGGTTGGACTCTCAACCCAAAGATAGCCTGAACTCTTGGGATAAGCTAGTCACGGCCTTCTTAGCCAAGTTCTTTCCTCCTCAAAAGCT
>NC_029792.2:69877415-69887118 GCF_000816755.2 Arachis ipaensis
ACAGAAAGAAGGTGAATCCCTCTATGAAGCTTGGGAAAAATACAAACAGTTGACCAAAAGTGTCCTTCTGACATGCTTTCAGAATGGAGCATCCTGGATATATTCTATGATGGTCTGTCTGAATTAGCTAAGATGTCATTGGATACTTCTGCAGGTGGATCCATTCACCTAAAGAAAACGCCTGCAGAAGCTCAAGAACTCATTGACATGGTTGCTAATAACCAGTTCATGTACACTTCTGAGAGGAATCCTGTGAGTAATGGGACACCTCAGAAGAAGGGAGTTCTTGAAATTGATACTCTGAACGCCATATTGGCCCAGAATAAAATATTGACTCAGCAACTCAATATAATTTCTCAGAGTCTGAATGGAATGCAAGCTGCATCCAACAGTACTCAAGAGGCATCTTCTGAAGAAGAAGCTTATGATCCTGAGAACCCTGCAATAGCAGAGGTAAATTACATGGGTGAACCCTATGGAAACATCTATAACCCCTCATGGAGAAATCACCCAAATCTCTCATGGAAAGATCAACAAAAGCCTCAACAAGGCTTTAATAATGGTGGAAGAAATAGGTTTAGCAATAGCAAGCCTCTTCCATCATCCACTCAGCAACAGACAGAGAACTCTGAACAAAATACTTCTAATTTAGCAAACTTAGTCTCTGATCTATCTAAGGCCACTCTGAGTTTCATGAATGAAACAAGGTCCTCCATTAGAAATTTGGAAGCACAAGTGGGCCAGCTGAGTAAAAGAATCACTGAAACCCCTCCTAGTACTCTCCCAAGCAATACAGAAGAAAATCCAAAAGGAGAGTGCAAGGCCATTGACATAGTCAATACGGCCGAACCTAGAGAGGAAGGGGAGGACGTGAATCCCAAGGAGGAAGACCTCCTGGGACGTCCAATGAGCAATAAGGAGTATCCCTTTGAGGAACCAAAGGACTCTGAGGCTCATCTAGAGACCATAGAGATTCCATTAAACCTCCTTATGCCATTCATGAGTTCTGATGAGTATTCTTCTTCTAAAGAGAATGAGGATGTCACTGAAGAACAAGTTGCCAAGTTCCTTGGTACAATCATGAAGCTGAATGCCAATTTATTTGGTAATGAGACTTGGGGAGATGAACCTCCCCTGTTCACCAATGAACTAAATGCATTGGATCAACTGAGATTGCCTCAATCTATAAAAATTGACCTGATCACCTGTGTGGCTCCATGAGAGCCCACTGTCAAGCTATGACATTAAAGAAGCGCTTGGTGGGAGGCAACCCAATATTTTTTAATTTATTTTTATTGTTATTTCATGTTTTATTAGGTTCATGATCATGTGGAGTCACAAAATAAATATAAAAATTGAACACGAAATCAAAAACAGCAGAAGATAAATCACACCCTGGAGGAGGATCTTACTAGCGTTTAAACGCCAGTAAGGAGCATCTGGCTGGCGTTCAACGCCAGAACAAAGCATGGATCTGGCGTTGAACGCCCAAAACAAGCAGCATCCTGGCGTTCAGACGCCAGGAATGCACACTGAGGAAGAGCTGGCGCTGAACGCCAGAAACAAGCATCTGGCTGGCGTTCAACGCCAGAAATATGCTGCATATGGGCGCTGAACGCCCAGAACAAGCATCAATTCGGCGTTTAAACGCCAGAATTGCATGCAAAGGCATTTTACATGCCTAATTGGTGCAGGGATGCAAATCCTTGACACCTCAGGATCTGTGGACCCCACAGGATCAACTCCTACCACCACTCACTCTCTTCCCTCTTCTCAATGTTCATCCTCTCTTCCCAATAAACACTCTTCCCCAAAACTCTTCACCAATCAGCTCAATCTCTCTTCCCTATCACCACTTCACCACTCACAACCATCCACTCTTCCCCATAAACCTACCTCATAAACTCTACCTACCTTCAAAATTCAAAATCAATTTCCCACCCAAACCCACCCTATATGGCCGAAATTAACCCCCCTCCCTTCCCTATATAAAGCCTTCCATTCTTCCTCATTTTCACACAACACAACCCCATCCTCCTCTTCTTGGCCGAAACACATCTCTCTCTCCCTCTCCTCCATTTCTTTTTCTTCTTCATCTATTCTTTCTTTTCTTGCTCGAGGGCGAGCAATATTCTAAGTTTGGTGTGGTAAAAGCATAAAGCTTTTTGTTTTTCTATTACCATGGCACCTAAGACCGGAGAATCCTCTAGAAAAGGGAAAGGGAAGACAAAAGCTTCCACCTCCGAGTCATGGGAGATGGAAAGATTCATCTCCAAAGCCCATCAAGACCACTTCTATGATGTTGTGGCCAGGAAGAAGGTGATTCCCGAGGTCCCTTTCAAACTCAAGAGAAATGAGTATCCGAAAATCCGACATGAAATCCAAAGAAGAGGTTGGGAAGTTCTAAACAAACCCATCCAACAAGTCAGAATTCTAATGGTTCAAGAGTTCTATGCTAATGCATGGATCACTAGGAACCATGATCAAAGTAAGAACCCGAACCCAAAGAATTATCTCACCATGATTTGGGGGAAATACTTAGATTTTAGTCCGGAGAATGTGAGGTTGGCGTTTAACTTGCCTATGATGCAAGGAGATGCACGCCCCTACACTAGAAGGGTCAACTTTGATCAAAGGTTGGACCAAGTCCTCATGGACATATGTGTGGAAGGAGCTCAATGGAAGATTGACTCAAAAGGCAAATCGGTTCAACTTAGAAGACTGGACCTCAAGCCTGTGGCTAGAGGATGGTTGGAGTTAATCCAACGCTCCATCATCCCCACTAGCAACCGATCTGAAGTTACTGTGGATTGGGCCATCATGATTCATAGCATCATGATTGGTGAGGAAGTAGAAGTTCATGAAGTCATCTCCCTTGAACTCTACAAAATAGCCGAAAAGTCCTCCCCCTTGGCAAGGCTAGCTTTCCCTCATCTTATTTGCTATCTATGTTACTCAGCTGGAGCTTTCAAAGAAGGAGACATTCCCATTGAGGAAGAGAAGCCCATCACTAAGAAAAGGATGGAGCAAACAAGAGAGCCCACTCATGGAGCTCAAGAAACACATGAGGAAGCTCACCATCAAGAAATCCCTGAGATACCTCAAGGGATGCACTTTCCTCCACAGAATTTTTGGGAGCAAATCAACACCTCCCTAGGTGTTTTAGAATGTTAAATATGTTGGCTCTTGAAAGAATGATGACTAGGAGACATGTTATTTGATGATCTGAAAAATCATAAAAATGATTCTTGAAGCAAGAAAAAGCAGTGAATACAAAGCTTGCAGAAAAAAAATAGCAAAAAAAAAAAGAGAGAAAAAGCAAGCAGAAAAAGCCAAAGCTCTTAAAACCAAAAGGCAAGAGCAAAAAGCCAATAGCCCTTAAAACCAAAAGGCAAGGGTAATAAAAAGGATCCAAGGCTTTGAGCATCAGTGGATAGGAAGGCCTAAAGGAATCAAATCCTGGCCTAAGCGGCTAAACCAAGATGTCCCTAACCATGTGCTTGTGGCGTGAAGGTGTCAAGTGAAAACTTGAGACTGAGCAGTTAAAGTCAAGGTCCAAAGCAAAAAAAAAAAAGAGTGTGCTTAAGAACCCTGGACACCTCTAATTGGGGACTTTAGCAAAGCAGAATCACAATTGTAACTAGTTTAGTATAAATAGAATTTTTTACTAGTCTTTTAGACATCTTATGATTTTTAGTTCATCTTTGAATCATATTGATCACGTTTGGGGGCTGGCCTCTCGGCCATGCCTGAACCTCCATCACTTATGTATTTTCAACGGTAGAGTTTCTACACTCCATAGATTAAGGTGTGGAGCTCTGCTATTCCTCATGATTTAATGCAAAGTACTACTGTTTTTCTATTCAATTCAACTTATTCCGCTTCTAAGATATCCATTCGTTCCCAAGAACATGATGAATGTGATGATTATGTGATGCTCATCATCATTCTCACTTATGAACGCGTGCCTGACAAACACTTCAGTTCTACATGCAACCAAGCTAGAATGAGTATCTCTTAGATATCTAATACAGGGGACCGAGTCCGAATTATTAGTATCTTCGTGGTATAAGTTAGAACCCATGGATGGCCATTCCTGAGATCCGGAAAGTCTAAACCTTGTCTGTGGTATTCCGAGTAGGATCTGGGAAGGGATGGCTGTGACTAACTTCAAACTCGCGAGTGCTGGGCGTAGTGACAGACGTAAAAGGATAGTAAATCCTATTCCAGTATGATCGAGAACCTCCAGATGATTAGCCATGCCGTGACAGAGCATTTGGACCATTTTCACATAGAGGATGGGATGTAGCCATTGACAACGGTGATGCCCTTACAGAAAGCTTGCCATGGAGAGAAGTAAGACTGATTGGATGAAGACAGTGGGAAAGCAGAGATTCAGAGGAACGAAAGCATCTCTATACGCTTATCTGAAATTCTCACCAATGAATTACATAAGTATTTCTATCTTTATTTTCTGTTTATTTATTATTATTATTCGAAAACTCCATAACCATTTGATATCCGCCTGACTGAGATTTACAAGATGACCATAGCTTGCTTCATACCAACAATCTCCGTGGGATCGATCCTTACTCACGTAAGGTTTTATTACTTGGACGACCTAGTGCACTTGCTGGTTAGTTGTGCGAAGTTGTGAAGTTATGTTTGGACCATGGTATTGTGCAGCAGTTATTGGCGCCATTACCAGGGAGAGAACGAACAATAAATTTTACAACCTCAGAGTAACAATTTCGCATACCAACGTTACAGTTGATGCTAAGGAGGATATTGCACAATCCCCAAGGCAAGTCGTTTATGAAGAACTAGACGGAATAACCCAGTACACAAATTCCCTTGATGATGATAGTCACAAGTCTAGCTCTCTTAGTAATGAACTTGCATCCGCAAGTGAATTCTCTGAGATTGAAGAATCTTCCCCAAGTGAATACGAAGATGACGCGGAGGTAGATTTCTCTCAACCTCCAATCTATGACTCAAGTGATGAGGAAGACATAGAAGAGTTTGATCAGGACACAGATGCCTTTGAAGAACCTTACAAGGAAGTGGATGAATTCACAGAAGAGCACAAGGGAGTAGAACTTATAGAACCACCAGAAACACCTTCCCCAAGGCCATTACCACCTAATACAAGCTTCAAGTGGGTACAATCCTTAACTTTTAACTTTACTTTTTCACTTGAATACGGTTTGCTTGAAACAGTTAGCCAGCTTAGAGCTCTCTGCGGCTTTAAGAGTAAGAGGGAAATGGCTCGTGCTCAGAGCTGGCGTAGAAGGTTCAATAAGGTTCCACGCTTCAACTTGAAGTGCATGGATTGGTATCATGTTCAATCGAATGGATCACGGAAAACGTTTGGTTACCATGGTGAGAATCTACTTTCTAAACCGCCCGGATGGAAACATGTAGATCAAGACAGAGGCAGATTTAAAAACAAGGCTTGGGATCATGGATTCTATTCTGACATTCGTCACCCCGGGAGCCTGAGACTCTGTTTGAAGCTGCTCAGAAGCTTTACATGCCTAGTTTGGGACCCCGGAGGCTATTGGCATTCCAAGCATTGGTGGAGATTTTTGGATGAATTTAAGCATAAGCCGCCATAACAGGAAGCTCCTCCAATGTCCAACTTAAGGACTTTAACTAAAAGTGCTAGGTGGGAGACAACCCACCATGGTATGATCATTCCTTTTGCAATTTTAATTTTATTTAGTTTTGTTTGTTTTTAATTTTATTTTATTTTATTGAACCTGGAATCATGCATAGCATTCACATTAAGCACTGCATTCTGCATATTGCCTTTCGCATTCTGCATATAAAAAAAAAGGGTGCGCGACGCGACCGCATGCCTCATGCAATCGCGTCAAATGGCGAACTACACTTCCCACGTGACCGCGTCATCCACGCGGCCGAGTGACCTGGAGATCGGCGTAAAGATCCAACGTCCAGAAAGTTAGGCTGGAATCGTGCGGCCATTGTGCGTTTCGCACAATTGACCCACGTGATCGCGTCATCGACGCGATCACGTCACTCACACAATACCAATCCCATGCGACCGCGTCAGCGACGCGACCGCGTCGCATGGATTGCACGAACACCCCCAAGGAGATAGAGAGTTGTGCTGAAACGACGCTGGATTCGTGCATTTAGCACAAATTCCAGTGACGCGATCGCATGCCCCACGCGATCGCGTCATTTACTCTTTTTGCCCTCCGCGCGATCGCGTCATCCACGCGATCGCGTCAACCACCTTTTTCCTACCCCCATTACCCTCTCTTCCCCCCTGCCCCGAACAGCCGCGCCGCCGTGCCCACCACAGCCAGCCGCCGTGCCCAGCACCGGACGCCACCATCATCACCACCCCCAGCCACCTTTCTGCCTATTCTCATTATTCAGCCTTCCAGGTTCCGCAACACGCAATCCCTTTTATCCGTTCGTACTTTATTCTTATTTTTCCGTTTATGTTCATGTTTAGGCTAGTTAGATATGCATGTTGTAGTGAATTTTAGGTTGTTAGGTAGCCTAGGATGTGGTTAGTGGATTTAGGTCTGTTTACTTGCACTTTTCATGTTTCTCTTTTATCAAATCTGCTGTTGCTGTGATCTTGTTCATATGCTGTATTTCTTGTATATTGCTGCTCTTTACACTGAATTTTCATGTTTATATTCATTATATGTAACTGCAGCTTGATTTTTTAATTCATATGAACTGTTTGATTACTATTTATTTTCCGGGTAAATCCAATTTTAGCCGGAGTGCTGCCCAAATTTTTATAAATCTTTTTTACTTTCATTCATGTTTTGATTTTGGAATCTTGAACTATGTTTTCCTCTGCTTTAACCAAACCATTCATGAATGTCAGGGCATGCATTCTTATCCTCTTTGATTTCCTAGTTCCTAAACTGCAATTTTGATGTTTAATTCCTATTTTTGCTTTCTTTATCTCTATTTGAATCATCATCAAACTGTTCTACTTGTTTGAATATGAGTTACCTATAGCTTCTACCTGTGATTACTTGTTACTTGGACTATTTTCATTATGCCTCTTACTTTAACCCATTTTTCACTAACTCACTAATTTTAACTCTAACCAACCTAACCTTTTCAAAACTTCGTTTTTTTGCTTTTCTTTCACTTTCTTTTAACATTCTAACCAAGGCGTGATGTTAATTTTTCTATTTAACTTGCATTCAATTACATTTTGGATTGTGATTTCTTCTTTTCAGACTTTTCACTCCTATACAATCCTAAATGCACATTTTACTTAACTCATATTCATTATCCTATTGCTTCTTTGCCACTTTATGTTTTCTTTGATTATTTGCCTATTTGCTTTCATATTTTTAGTATATCCTGGTTTTCTGTTATTCAGGATGTCAGATTCCCAGAAAAAGGGAAAGGCAAGGCCACTACTGGCAAAAGGAAAAGAGGAGAAGCCTTCGTGTCTATCATCGACCTCATGCATGATGCCTCCTTGCGGGAGAAAGCCTTTACTCCGCAGGAGAAGGCCGACTAGCTACTTCCCGCCAATGACTCAGTAAAGTTTGCAAACCGATACTGTAAGCTGAAGTATCCGGTGTTTGCAAACTCTAGGAACCTATACCTGGAGCGGACTTTGAAGATCCCAGAAGAACTCCAGTAATACACCTCTGATCAGATCAAACAAAGAGGCTGGTTCTTTTTGGAGAGACCTCTGACTGAGGTTAATGCATCTTGGGTTAGGGAATTCTACTGCAACTACTTCAAAACTTCCCTAGATGCAGTAAACCTCAGAGTGAAGCAGAATCTGGTTACTGAGGAGGCAATAGAAGAGGTTCTAAAACTTCTGCCTAAGACTGATCAGACAGATGGTTATCAGAAAGCTGAGGAGGATATGCGCTATATGCAATTTGACTGGGACGCAGTAAAGGCGAGGATCGCCCTTGACCCGACAGTTCCTTGGATCATGGGTCAGAACACCACCATGCCCAAGGGGATCAAGCGGATTTACCTGAACGATGAGGCTCTGCTATGGCATCAGATATTCAGCAACTACATTATGCCGAGTACTCACGAGACTGAGATACCAGCCACTATGATCACCCTCCTTTGGTGTGTGATGGAGGGCAAGAACCTGTACCTACCACGCTTTATCCGGCACTATATGGCCAGGGTCCACGTCCGAGGCACTCTTCCCTTTCCCTATCTGGTTACACAGTTGGGCCGTCGAGCTGACGTGCCATGGGAGGATGCTGATGAGAGGTCACCTGCTGCGGAATGCAAGAAGATTATCCCGCACAGTAGGAACTTCCTGGCCTTGGGCTACAAACCTCCATTCCTGATTGCCACTGCTGATGATACAGCTACACCATCTGCCGGTCCCTCTTCCTCCACTGCTGCACCACCTACCCCTGCCACCACCACTGCACCTCCACCTACCACAGAGCCTGTCTATCATCTGGTGCACCGCTTGTTTCGACGACTTGACCAGATGGAGCGTCGCAACAAGTGACGCTATGAGCACCTGAAGCTGATGATACGATCCGGCGACATCCCCTCCAAGCCTGACACACCATCCGAGGCATCTGAGGAGGAGGCGGATGCGCCCGAGGCAGAGACCCATCCCCAGGGAGAGGCAGAGCAGGCAGACACCCAGCAGGTAGCACCCCAACAGATCCAGGCTGCAGATCCTAAAATCCCCATTCAGACAGTCCCTCCTCTCCAGCAGCCAGACATTCAGCCAGCCACCACAGAGACACCAGCTACCATCCCTTCCAGTTGTGACACCCCTTCACACCCTGCTTGAGTGAGCATCGGGGACGATGCTACATTTTAAGTGTGGGGAGGTCTCCATCTCTGGCGTATTATTTTGGTGAACCACTACAGACTCTTTTTCTTTTATTTTGGATATTTTTCTGTATTTTTCTCTTTATTTTTATTTTTATTTTCTGAGTACTTATACATTGCTACTTTCATGTATTTTTACTCTATTTCTGCATTTTGCATTTTTAGTTCATATTTTAGCCACTTAGTTTAGTTGCAATTCTAACTTATTAGTTATAGAAATTGTGGATTAATTAGTATAGTTTACCCTTTTTAGCATAAGATAGCTTAGTTTAAATTGGAAAATATAAAAAGGGAAGTAAACTAGAGACTTTAACAGAATCAAAACAACCCACACCTTGTATATATAGCATTACATGTTAGTTAATAATACTTCATCAAGGAGAAACACTAGAACTTTAAAGCCATTTAATATAAGTTTTACATTGAGAATAATGAGAATTTTTAACTAAACCTGCATGACATACATAAGTGATAAATGATTTTTGAGCTAGAGAACACATAGCCTGTGAGTTTTGAGCTTAATTGTATGGTTACATTCAAACCATAATTTTTTATTCCTGTGTGTTCCGCCCTTCTTTTATATTCTGGTATTCTTTACTTTGTTTGAATCTATATGTCCGATTATAGAATGTAGATATATACCAAGAGAGTGATTAAGGCCATTATTTGATTTTAGCTCACTTATCCCAAAATAGCCTACCTTTTACATCACCCTTGTTATCCCCCTTGAGCCTTTAAATCCCCTTTTATTCTATTAGCCACACTACTAGTCTTAAGTAGAAAAACAAAATAACATCCCAAGTTGAATCCTTAGTTAGCTTAAGATAGGAAGTATGTATGGTTTAAATGTGGGAAAACCTATTGG
>NC_029792.2:69887123-69909330 GCF_000816755.2 Arachis ipaensis
CCTTACCTTTACCTTGGCCCCATTACAACCTTAATTAAAGACCTCATGATTTTTGGTATGACTGTATTCTATAATTGTTGAGTGGTTAGATGAAGAACAAAGTTATAGAAAGGAAGAATAAAAAAGAGGAATAGAGTGATTAACCCAATAAACACTGAGTGACTAGAGAGTAAACACAAATCCAGTGAGGGTTCAATAGCTCATTAACATTTATCCCTGTTTGAATTATCTAATTGTCTTGCAAGTTCATAAAATACTTTTTCTCCTATCTCAATTGTAAAAGTGCTTATTGATTATCTAAGGCTTGGCTATATATACATATATGACTCCTTGAGAATGTGAATTAATTTAACTACCTGTAAGCTTTATATATGAGTAAATAAATTAGAATTGCATGATGCATTTAGGTAGCTGCATTTAGATTAGATTGTATTGCATAACATTCCATCACTTTAACCTTACTTATTACCTTGGATTTAGCATGAGGACATGCTATTGTTTAAGTGTGGGGAGGTTGATAAACCCATATTTTATGATATATTTTATGCTTAGTTTGAGTGATTTATTCAATCCTTCACCCACTTATTCATATTAATTGCATGGTTTTACTTCTCCTTCCTTATTATGTGATGTATGTGAAAAGCATGTTTTCTATGCTTTAAAATTAATTATTTTAATTACCTTTATTTCCATTCGATGCCGTGATTAGTGTGTTGAGTAGTTTCAGATCTTCTAAGGCAGGAATGACTTAAAGGATGGAAAAGAAACATATAAAAATGGAAGGAAAGTGCAAAACAGAGTTCTGAAGAAACTGGCATCCACACGATCGCATGGACGACGCGATCGCGTGCCAAGCGCGAATCAACAGCGACGCAGCCGCATGACTGACGCGACCGCGCGCCTTAAGCAGAACGAATATGACGCGGTCGCATGACGGACGCGACCGCGTGACAAGAAAAGCTCCGAATGACGCGACCGTGTGATCCACGCAGACGCGTGATAGAGGCCACGCACCAGAAATTGCAGAAAACGCTTCCAGCGATTTCTGAAGCCCTTTTTGGCCCAATCCAAGTCTAGAAGGCATAGACCAGAGGTTATAAAGTGAGGGAATGTATCCATTCAGGGAGAGCTCGCCAATTTAGTTATTTTCCATGTTTTAGATCTAGTTTTGAGAGAGGTTCTCTCTTCTCTCTCTCGTAGGATTTAGGACTTCTCTTAGTTTTAGGAGTAACTCTCAATCCCAGGTTCTTTATTTCTATTGTTTTTCCAATTTAGTTTATAAACTCTTCATGTTAGATTATGATTTCCTTTATTAATGCTATTTGAGGTATTTCAATTCATGATTGCTTTCTTTAATTTATGTTATTGTTGCTTTACATCTGAAGGCATTTTTATTCCAGCAAATTTACTTTTTCCTCTTTTGGTCTTGGTTAAGAAAGCAGTAACTCAGAAGTTATCTTATCTCAACATAATTTGATAACTGTTATCTTTGCTAATTGAAATGAGCTTCAATAATCCCAACCTTTTCTTAGGAAATAAATAGGATTCGAAGATCAAACTAATTAGTCCATTGACTTTCCTTTACTTTAGTAAAGGTTGACTAAGTGGAATTAAGATTCAACTTTCATTGTTATTGATAAGAATAACTAAGTCTGGACTTCCAATTTCTCATACCTTGCCCAAAAGTTTACTTTGCAGTATTTATTTATTTTTAATTGCCATTTAAATTATTTGTCATATTTGTTCCTCATTCTTGAAACCCCGAATTTACAATCTCCATAACCAATAATAAGAACATACTTCCCTGCAGTTCCTTGAGAAGACGACCCGAGGTTTGAATATTTCGGTTAACAATTTATTTAGGGGTTTGTTACTTGTGACAACCAAAACGTTTGCACGAAAGGGATTTTTGTTGGTTTAGAGACTATATCTACAACACAACTGTTTTTATGACATTCTTTACTGGCAAAAATCTTGTTCGTCACTCCCTAATGAAATCAAATTCCTATCTATTTATACACTTTCCAATTCTGGCTTCCCGTACTAGGAGTGGGCTTTTTCGCCTTTTATGAAGTGGATCAGAATGGCAATTTGTTGCAGCTTCCAGGGGAACGTTGCGTTCTCAAACTCCAAACATGCTCGCGCGCCCCTTTTACGCGTACGTGTCCTCAGTAGCGCTCTCTTATTGAGCGCTACGTAGGCTTAATGAACGCTGTCCCACGCATGTGCATCACGTACGCGTGCGCGTGGGTAGCAAAATCTCAATTCAGGCTTTAGTGCCAGCCACGCGTCTGCTTGCTTTGTCCGAGGTGCACCATCAACGCATGCGCGTCAAGTACACGTGCGCGTCGATTGCAAGACTTTACCTCCAATTTGAATCTTGCTCGAAAACACTGTCTTATTGAACGTAGCACTCCCTTCAAAAATGAGCACCAACCACTTCCACACATACGCGTCATGCACGCATACGCTTGGGTCTTCAAAGATTCATCCCTGGCGCGTAGGCGTCCCGTACGCGTGCACGTCACTACAGAGCATGGCATTCTTTGTTTGAACGTAATGTTGCTCTGTACTGACCCTCTTTCTCTTCATTTTCTTACCTGTATTCAATCAAAACTGCAATCAAAGTCTCACCAAAATTATAAGAATTTGCATCATTCATTCTAATCACTTAATTCTTGCATAAATCTCATGATTTTGTATAAAATAGTTAATGTTTGATTGAATCACAATAATCATAAAATTCCACTCCAACCACTTACCTATTGTGCAAGCAAGTGCATAAAACCTAATGAAACAAATGAAAAATGCTTGTAGAACTAGCATAAGATGACTTGTCATCAACAGACTACAGGTTCAAAGACTTCATGTTTTGCAAGTGAGTCAAGCTCAGCATTCATGGCTTCTTCCCATTTTGGCCAATCATTCCTTTGTCAACATTCATCGACTAATCTTGGCTCAAGATCCTTACTTTCTTTCATGATATTTAATGCCACATTATATGCAAATATTTCATTGATAATTGTCTTATTTTGGTCCCATTTCTCTCCTGTAAAGATATAATTTATCAAGATCTCATCATTTTCACAATTCTCAGGTACCTGAACGTCTTCTGGCGTTAAAACTATATCAGAATTTTGGACAACTACAAATGTCTTTACTATGTCTTTTTCAACAGGAATAGTATTTACCTCTATTTTCTTTCGAGGATTTCTATCTTCGGAACCGATAGGCCTGCCACGCTTTTGGCGTGTATTTGCTTCGGTGGCAATTTGTCCAACTGGGACATCAATTCGAATTGGGGCATTTTTCGCTGGTATATAAGATTTTGTTATCCTCTTTGTATCAGAAAATGCATAGGCAATTCATTTGCTATTCTTTGCAAATGTATAATCTTTTGAACTTTTAGTTCACATTGCCCTGATCGAGGATCTAAATGCATCAAGAATGATGCATTCCAATTAAGTTCCTTTTCAGGAAGCTTATTCTCTCCCCCTAATGTTGGAAATTTTAATTCATCAAAATGACAATCCACAAATTGAGCTTTAAATACATCTCTAGTTTGTATCTCAAGATACCTTACTATAGAGGGAGAATCATATCCAACATATATCCCTAATTTTCTTTGCTGTCCCATTTTGGTGCGAGAAGGTGGTGCAATGGGAACATATATCGCACACCCAAATATCCTTAAATGAGAAACATTTGGCTGCTGACCAAAAACTAATTGCATAGGAGAGAACTGATGGTAACTCGTTGGCCTCAAATGAATAAGTGCTGCATCATGTAAAATAGCATGCCACAAACTGAGGTTGGGAGATTTGTTCTCATAAGTAAGGGTCTAGCAATTAATTGGAGACGCTTAATAAGTGATTCTGCTAACCCATTTTGTGTGTGAACATAAGCTACTGAATGTTCAACACTTATTCCATTAGCCATACAATAAGCATCAAATGCTTGGGAAGTAAATTCACTAGCATTATCAAGACGAATTGCTTTGATTGAATTTTCTAGAAATTGTGCTTTTAATTGAATAATTTGAGCAAGTATTCTCACAAATGCCAGGTTGTGAGAAGATAATAAGCACACATGTGACCATCTCGAAGATGCCTCTATTAGGACCATAAAATATCTAAAAGATATACATGGTGGATGAATAGGTCTACATATATCGTATTGAATCCTTTCTAGGAAATCAAGGGACTCAAATCCAATCTTTACAAGTGATGGCCTTAAAATTAATTTTCCCTGAGAACATGCAGCACAACAAAATTCACTAGATTTAAGAATCTTCTGGTTCTTTAGTGAATGTCCATGGGAGTTTTCAATGATTCTCCGCATCATGGTTGTTCTTGGATGACCCAATCGGTCGTGCCAAGTTATAAATTCATTTGGGCATGTGATTCAATTGCACTAATCTTGGTATAATATAACCCAGATGACAGTGAGGGTAATTTTTCTAATATAACATTTTTATTTAAATCATGAGTTGTGATACATAAGTACTTATGATTTTTCTCATTCATTGTTTCAATATGATATCCATTTCGGCGAATATCTTTGAAACATAACAAGTTCCTTAGAGACTTCGTAAACAATAGTGCATTATTTATTATGAATTTTGTTCCTCTAGGAAACAAAATTATGACTTTTTCGGAGCCTTCTATTACATTGCCTGAGTCAATAATAGTATTAATATATTCTTCTTTTGGCATAAGATGGGTAAAATATATATCACTTTTGAGAATGGTGTGCGAACTTGCACTATCCACAAGGCAAACATCTTCACTATATGTCCTTGCCATTCTCTTCAAAGACAAATAGTAATAAAATGAGTAGAAATATTTATGCAGTAAAATTATTTCCTTGATTGAAAATATTTTTCTAAGAAATATAGTATATACTAAAAATTTCATTATTATCTCGGTACATTTAGTAATTTTAAAATTCAAATGCATAAAACTTAACAAGAAGTTTCTTACATTATTTATTCACATGAATACTTAACAAACACACATATTAAACTATTCCATCATTGATCAAAAGGCCAATATTTTCTTTAGGATCCTCAAAGAAATCAGATACATCATAATGAATGGTAGAATTCTCAATAGCATCATTTGAAATGAAATTTGTTTCCTTTTCCTTGTTATCCTTTTTCAAAGATTTTTTTATAAAGATCGACTAGGTGCCTTGGTGTACGACAGGTATGCGACCAATGGTCCTTTCCACCACAATGGAAACATTTATCCTCAATTGATTTATTTTGCCCAATATTTCTTTCTTTATCCCACTTCTGGTGAGATCCTTTCTTTTGAACAAAAATCTTTTTCCGTCCATAATTTTTCTTGCTACCAAAGCCTTGCCATTCACCACTTTTGGGATAATGATTTGCCGCATTTGCTTCAGGAAATGGGGCGGCGCCAGTTGGGTGCACTTCATGATTCTTTAAAAGTAATTCATTGTTGCATTCAGCAACAAGAAGACAAGAAATTAACTCAGAATATTTTTTTTAAATCTTTTTTCTCGATACTGCTGCTTCTGGAGCATATTTGAGGCATGGAAGGTCGAGAAAGTTTTCTCTAACATATCGGGCTTGAGGAAGTATCACTGTCTTTTGATGATTATACCTTTCTTCAAGGTCTTTCCACAGATCTGCAGGATCTTTTAATGTGAGATATTCATTTCTCAATCCTTCGTCAAGATGACGACGAAGTAAAATTATGGCCTTGGCTTTATCCTTCTGAGATACATTATTTTCAGCCTTAATGGTATCTCCAAGATCCATTAAATTAACATGGATTTCAGCATCTAGTATCCATGATAAATAGTTGTTTCCAGATATATGAAGAGCATTGAATTCAAGATGAGAGAGTTTTGACAGAATGAAAATTTGTTACCTGAGTCTTCCTAAAATTTGATCAGAGTCTCGTGCTGATAACGTGTTGTGAAATAAATAAATAAATAAGGAAGAGGTAATAAACATAAAGTAAAGAAATATAATTAGATAACAATATTAACCATAATTACTATCTCAATATAAAAGAAATGATTCATATATATTTATATATATGTATTAACGTATGAAAGAAAGAAAGAGAAGAAAAGTTTTGTATATAGACAATATAATAGAGAGAGAATTGTTATATTGATTGTAGTGTGTCTTATGCTTCACTATTTATAAGCACATAGAAGCTTTACTTTCAAACATAATTAAATACAATCACTCTTGGTAAACTAAGTATCATGAAAAATGGGCATCCACATCAGTTGTTCTTATTACAACATTTTTCGTTTTATAATTTTGTCTTTTCAAATAATAATATAAAGAGTCCCGCTAGGGAGACAATGAAGTATGTATACAATGGCTACAATGGACTGTTTATTAGACCCAATTTAAATTAAAAGAGAAAATTAACCCATCAATAACCCTAATCTCTTATGCCTGTTTAATTTAGTACACCACCCATTTTCTGCTATTTTCTTTTTTTCCCAAAATCCCAATCCTTTTGGTTGTCACTGTTTGCCTCCCCTACCAAAACCCCTCCCAATCGCTGCACAGACCGCCAATGACGTAAACCCGTGTGCACCGCAAGCTACAACCGCGGAAGGCGACCTGTCTTTGCAAGCGTCCTCATCGCTGCCCTCAAGTCCGGCGCCCTATTATTGCTGAACATCCCATCGTCACTGCAACCGAGCCCTTGGGTGCTACGCCTCCGACCAGAATTGCAGCCAAGGGAGCCCTCCCTGCCGAACCGAACAGCTGCACAATTCTCCTCGTGCGGACGCCATCGTCTCCGAGCAGCAGAGCATCCGACCTTGGAAAAATAGCCGCCTGCTCGTCAACAATTCACCGGAAACACAATGAACATCATGCCCAGAAGAATGCTAACCATCCAAAGTAAGTGGGTGGAGTTGTTCATTTTTCGAATGGTAATCACTGTTGCATGTTGTACTATAGATAAATTTTGTTGCTGATATGAGTGATTAACTATGGTGAGAAAGCAGTAAGTGCGATTTTAGTATCACAGAGCCTGTGGAATATGTAGTTAGTTTAGGTTGTTGCAATTCATGATGATTTAACTTTAGCGCGGGAAAGGTCAAAATAGTTTGGTGATCTTGTTTATATAGCAGTTAAATTTAAAAGTTTTTTTTCTCTTTCCATGTGGACCATGTGCATGCAATGTGACGTAAACTGGCTGACCATTGTTGAAATTTGGTTGATATTTGTCAGATGGCTACTTTAGTAAGGTATTGGATGGTTAGTCTTGCAATTTTTCTTTAGTTTAGACAATTTCTAATTCTTACTATGTTGCTCTTGTCACTGTAACCAAAGAATTACCTGAACTTTTTGTTATTGGTTTGTAATAAAAGTAAAATAAATTTCTTCTCAAGCTTGGACCATTAGATTTTTAACCCTGGATGACAAAATTGCATTAAGGAGACTCTAACAAGGTAATATCTGCTATCTGGATATAAGGAAAGGGTTGATGGACTTGAGGTGCATCTTTGTGTTATGATGTTTTATGCAAACCAAATTTGATTATGTTTTTATTTATTATGTTTAACTCATGCTCCCAGCTACATGAGCAGGATAACTATACAATATTATCTATTTTTTTGTGTGTGCCTCAGGAAGTAATAAAACAATCTCACTATCCCAGGTTCAAGGTTTCTACAAGACAGGTGTCCTTAATTGCTAGGAGGTGAATCCCTTTGGTCTAGTGTTCCTTAGATATTAATTTTCACAACATTTATATTGGTTTCTACGACTTTACATCACGATGTCCACTTTCTATTTTTCTGTATTCATTAATTTGTTTGAAGCCTTTTTAGATTCAGCGTGAATCATGTATCTTTCATCTTTGTTCTAACCTATTGGTAAACAGTTTAGGGTCATCACTGAATCTCGTGCTAAGAAGAGGAATGAAACCTTAAATGTGTCTTTTGTGCATTTTATACTTTGTAAACACTCTTCTTTATTATGTCATTGAATGGTTGGTCCTTATCATAGTTACTGGGGATATTTAATTGGATGGGTACATCAGTATGTAATGTGGCGATCGGTGTTGATAGATGATGTTAACACAGAAAAATTGGGAGAATTTGATTTCAATGACCGTGAATGATATTTTGATGTTATTATGTTAAAGCTACTTCGAAAACACTTAATGTAAATGCTATTTTGATGTTAATATGTTATGTTCCAGTTTATTTTTTCTTTTGGTTTTTGCATGGTTTTTGCTTGTTAAGTAAACATTTCCATTCTAGATGCTCAAATCAGAGTACATCTGAACTGGATAGCTAATTTGTGAATCATTTATTCGCATGCCCTTTTGTGAAGGGAAAAATTGATTTGTGGAGCTGCCAAGTTGATGGATTGTGTGAAAGTAGTTTACATTGATGATTGGTGTGGTTGTAATTGACGGCTGTGCTCCTCCTCTTGGTTTGTTAGTAATATTCGTAAGCAATTTGGATGGTCGCTTTAGTAGGGTATTGGATGGTTGGTGTATCTGATAGACATTGCCTATATTTATTTGGATCATTACTTAAGTTTGTGGTTGGACAGTTGGATTTCGTATTTGTTGCTATGTCTTCATGAATTAGTTTTTTATCTTAATTATAGATGGTTACAAAAGGGAAATTTTGAGGTTTGATCTTGATATATCTTCCGTAGCATAGTAGATATAAGAAAAATGCTAGAATCTTTGAGGCCAATATTTTCTTATCTGCCTCGATACATCAGTGTTATATTCTCGTGCCATATAGCTCCAATAATTAAGGTTACATCAATTGAAATGTAATATTATGCTATTATTTATGTTATTTGGCTGCAGGTCACCTGCCTCTTTTGTAAGAGTTAACGACTTAGAATTCAGGGTGGACTATTGCGTGAGTAAATTATCACGGTGCTCGAACAAACCGATTTCTACACCGACAGAACACAAACTCAGATGGGTAAAAAGGTATCCCATTGATTACATGAATAAATGAACATATTTGGTTATATTTTTTTATGTTATTCTCATCCTTTTTTGTTTTGCTCAACATAAATTAGTCGAGACGTGATGCTCACCTTGCTACATTAACAACTTGTTCACCCACTTGGAACGACATAATGAGCAGGCTAAGTTGGCCAAGATTGAGGCCATTGGATTTGATTTCCTGCTCTGGGTACCACAATGGCATGTGAAGCAGAGCATCATGCTCCAACTAGCTAGGGCCTATGACGTGGAGACAAACACTCTCAGGGTCGACGCAGGGGACATTCGCATTACCGCCGAACTTTTCGACAATGTATTCGGCATACCTTCTCAAGGTTAGTGGAAGTTACGTAAGATGTAAAAATTCCTCTATGTGGTTATGGTTTTTCCATTGTTGACACATACTGATTGTGGTAAACTATTTCTTTTATGCAGGGGACCCAATCCCAGAACTGCAGAAAAAAAATGCATCACATTTGGCAATTAAGAGAGAGTTTCAGAAGAAAACTACAACACAACTGCGGTACTTTGTCTTTGCCTGTCCAATGGAGACCGAGCAACAGAGGATGACCTTTAGAAGATACTTTATCATGGTGGTTTTGAAGATGTTTCTTAACCCTACAAGCCAGCAAACTATTTCTCCATGGCACCTCCCTCTGATATTAGATGTCTCGAACCTAAGAAGATTTCATTGGCCGTATCAGATATTAAAGTGGCTGCGAGATGCGATAAGGAAATTCCAAGACAAAAACCGGAAAACATACGGCGGGTGCATGTTCCTGTTGCTGGTATTGCAAATAAATTATGTAAATTTAAAAACTATGTACGGCTTAAGGTGTAAGTCCTAATATTTAAGTTACTTGTGTATAGGTTTGGTACTTTCAGTTCTTAAAGCATGGTCCGTTGCATGCATGTCAAGTACCCAAGCCGACCATGTTATCTCACAGGTTCAATCTCTAATAATCTTTTTTATAATCTAGTTGAACACAAATACAATTGGAAGTTCACGTTGATTTTTTTCCTCTCTTTGTTGTCCCATGTTGAACACACAGGGTTGCATAGTCAACAATGCAAGGAAAGGGAAAAACAGAAGAAACAGTCTTGTAGTAAAGCAGTTAATGAGAAAGGAAGGTGTAAAAGGCCCCGCAAGGACACTAACCAATCTCCGTCTACCCAAGGCAAGACTACATCCCAACCAAGCTATAAGGAGGCGGATAAGGTGATATGATTTCTTTATGATAGATCATGCGCTTATTGATAGGATGGTTGATCCTTATCATAGGATGGTTGATCCTTATCATAGAATTTGCGGTTACAAAATTGGAAGGTTACTTCAGTACGTGGCTGCATGGTTGGTTTTGATAGATGATGTTTATAAAGGAAAACTTGGGAGAGCTGATTTCAATGACCGTGAATGCTATTTACATGTTTTTATGTTGAAGGCTTGTTTGAATATATTTGTTGTATTTTATTTTTCTTAAGATTTTATTTGGATTGAGTTTGTTAAGTAAACATATGCATTTAAGATGCTCAAATTGGGTTCTGATCTGAACTGGATAGATAACTTATGATTTATTTATTTGGATGGCTTTTTATGTATGAAAGAATTTCTTTATGGGGCTGCCAAGTTGATGGATTGTGTGAAAATAGTTTTCATTGATGATTGGTATGGTTGTAATTGAGGGCTGTGCTGCTCCACATAGTACGTTTATAGTTTTCGTAAGCCATTTGGATGTTTACTTTAGTAGGGTTTTAGACGGTTAGTTTTTATGATAGATAGTGAGTTTTTTCTGTTGGATTGTTACTCGAGTATCTGATTAGATGGTTATTCTTTATCATAGATCTTGGGTTTGTATAATTGGAAGGTAACTTTACTATGTAATCGAATGGTCGGTTTTGATAGATGATGTTTAAACAGGAAAATTGGGAGAGTTGTTTGGAATGGTCGGTTTTGATTTTTTATTTGGATTGTGTTTGTTATGTAAACAGATGCATTTAAGATGTTCAAAGGGGTTATGATCTGAACTGGATTGCTAATTTGTGATTCATTTTTGTTAGTATTTTCATGCATCCTTTCTTTATCTTTGTACATTCCATCATTGTCTGGTGTGCAACATGCTGTGATGTGCATGTAGTTGTTAATTCTTTTGTAATTCCAACAGTGTGACAAGGTCGACAATGGAAGAAAACAGCAGCGCAAAGACTCCGACCAGTCGCCACCTACCAGGAGCCGGTCAAAACCTCAGCATAGGGATATCGATATGCAGAAGGTGAGCTTGGTTAATTACCATTACTTGTGTTATTATCATGGGTGTTTATTTTTTCATGCAAATGACGATATCTATGATGACTAGTTTCAGTATTTTTGATGGAAATAACGATATCTATGATGACTAGTTTCAGTATTTTTGATGCAAATGACGATATGTATGAAATATACACCACAGGAATCCAAGCCTGGTACGAGGAGAAAGTTGCCTATCCGCAGAAGCCAATTTAGAAGTGGCACCAAAAAAGCAATTCCAAGAGAAATTGTCCCAGGAAGCAATGGTGCACCATTGGTAGTCCTGGACTCTGATGATGAGGACGACATGTCGCTTGCTAGAAGGATACGATTGTTCCAACAGCAGCCTCCACCACAGAATGTAAACAAGCAGAGCCCGTGTTCAAGGACAATCATAAAGGTCCTCAAGAAGAAAACACTGACCACAAGGATGCATCTCCACACACGCCACCAGCAGCACATGTCCAGTTCAGTGACTATGATTTTGACCAGTTAGTGGTTTCTGGCTTACCTTGCTGTATGTTTCTCTTCTTTATTTTTCATACCCTGCCTTGTGATTAGCCGTCTAGCTAGGCATAACTTGTCATTTTAGCTAAATAAGAATAAGAATATTTTTTGAAAATTAGAGAGAGAGAATTAGTTAGGTGGTTTTGAAAAAGATATGATTGAAATAGAAAACTTTTAAAATCAAATAAAAAGTCAAGTAGTTAATTGAAAAAGATTTGAAAATCAAATTTGAAAAGATAGGAAGTTAGAAAAGATTTTGAAATTGATTTTGAAAAAGATATGATTGAAAATTATTTTGAAAAAGATTTGAATTGGAAATTAAAAAGATTTGATTTTGAAAATTGAAATTGATTACTTGACTAACAAGAAACTAAAAGATATGATTCTAAAATTTAAAGATTGAACCTTTCTTAATAGGCAAGTAACAAACTCAAAAATTTTTTGAATCAATCACATTAATTGTTAGTAAAGATTTTGAAAAATATGGAATAAAATAAGAAAAAAAAGATTTTTGAAAATCAATTTGAATTTTCGAAAATATGAAAGAAAAAACGAAAAAGATTTTATTTTTGAAAAAGATTTAAAAAGATAGAATTTTTAAATTAAAAATTTGATTTGACTCATAAGAAACAACTAAATTTTGAAAAATTTTTGAAAAAGTCAACTCAAATATTCGAAATTTATGAGAAGAAAAAGGGAAAGATATTTTTTTGATTTTTGAATTTTTAATGAAGAAAGAGAAAAACAACAAAAAGACTTAAAACATAAAAATTATGAATCAAAACAAGAAAAATATGCAAGAACACTTTGAATGTCAAGATGAACACCAAGAACACTTTGAAGATCAAGATGAATACCAAGAACTTATTTTTGAAAATTTTTAAGAAAAGACACACATGCAAGACACCAAACTTAGAAATTTTTAATGTTGAGACACTAACAAATTGAAAATGCATATGAGAAACAAGAAAAGATGCAAAACATGAAAATACAAAGATCAAACAAGAAAAATCATCAAGAACAACTTGAAGATTATGATGAACACCATGCATGAATTTTTCAAAAATTTTTAGTGAAAATTAAAAATATGCAATTGACACCAAACTTAAAAATTGACACAAGACTCAAACAAGAAACATCAAATTTTTTGTTTTTATGATTTTATTATTTTTTTGTAATTTTTTGAAAATTAAATGGGAAAAGAAAAATAACGATTTCAAAATTTCTAATGAAAATTCCAGGAATCATGCAATGTTAGTCTAAAACTCCAGTCCAGGAATTAGACATGGCTTACTAGCCAGCCAAGCTTTCAGTGAAAGCTCCGGTCTAAAACACTAGACATGGCCAATGGCCAGCCAAGCTTTAGCAGATCATTACATACAATAGCTAATTTGCTGAGAAAGACAAAGAAGCTCTTGTGATGATGAGTTGAAACCTCGGTCCAAAAGATTAGACATGGCTTCACAGCCAGCCAGATTTCAACAAATCATCATGAAACTCTAGAATTCATTCTTAAAAATTCTGAAGAACAAAACAAAATTTCTTTTTTTTTTTGAAAATTTTTCGAAAATAAAAAGCATAAAAAAACAAAAACTTAAAATTAAAATAAAAATAAAATTACCTAATCTGAGCAACAAGATGAACCGTCAGTTGTCCAAACTCGAACAATCCTCGGTAACGGCACCAAAAACTTGGTGCACGACGAAATTGTTTGTGATTATTCATTCCCCAGCAACAGCGCCAAAAACTTGGTGCACGAAATTGTGATCTCAATGGCGCCAACAACTTGGTACGCACAATTGTAATATCACTCTTCTTCACAACTTCGCACAACTAACCAGCAAGTGCACTAGGTCGTCCAAGTAATAAACCTTACGTGAGTAAGGGTCGATCCCACGAAGATTGTCGACTAGAAGCAAGCTATGGTCACCTTGTAAATCTCAGTCAGGTGGATTCAAATGGTTATAGAGTTTTAATAATTAAAAGATAAATAAAACATAAAATAAAGATAGAGATACTTATGTAATTCATTGGTAAGAATTTCAGATAAGCGTATGGAGATGCGTTGTTCCTTCTGAATCTCTGCTTTCCTACTACCTTCATCCAACCCTTCATACTCCTTTCTATGGCAAGCTGTATGTTGGGTGTCACCGTTGTCAATGGCTACTTCCCGTCCTCTCAGTGAAAATGGTCCTCTACGGTTTCCCGCATGGCTAATCAGCTGTTGGTTCTCGATCATGTAGGAATAGAATTTACTATCCTTTTGCGTCTGTCACTACGTTCTACAGTCGCGAGTTTGAAGCTCGTCACAGTCATCCCATCCCAGATCCTACTTGAAATACCACAGACAAGGTTTAGACTTTCTGGATCTCAAGAATGCTGCCAATTGATTCTAGCTTATACCACAAAGACTCTGATCTCACAGAATGAAAGGCTCCGTTGTCAGGAGAAGAAACTAATGGTCCAGGCATGGCCGAATGGTCAGCCCCCATAAAGGTCTAAGATAGCATAAAACTGATCAAAGATGCCTAATACAATAGTAAAAGATCCTATTTATACTAAACTAGTTACTAGGGTTACAGAATTAAGTAAATGATGCAGAAATCCACTTCCGGGCCCACTTGATGTGTGCTTGGGCTGAGCATTGAAGCTTTCACGTGTAGAGATCTTCGTTGGAGTTAAACACCAGTTTGTAACTTGTTTCTAGCGTTTGACTCTGCTTTGCAACTTGTTTCTGGCGTTTAACGCCAGAATATGGCAGAAAGCTGGCGTTAAATGCCAGTTTGTGTCATCTAAACTCGGGAAAAGTATGGACTAATATATATTGCTGGAAAGCCCTGGATGTCTACTTTCCAACGCAATTGAGAGAGCACCAATTGGGTTTTTGTAGCTCCAGAAAATCCACTTCGAGTGCAGGGAGGTCAGAATCCAACAGCATCTGCAGTCCTTCTTCAGCCTCTGAATCAGATTTTTGCTCAAGTCCCTCAATTTCAGCCAGAAATTACCTGAAAATCACAGAAAAACACACAAACTCATAGTAAAGTCCATAAATGTGATTTTTATTTAAAAACTAATAAAAAATATATTAAAAACTAACTAAATCATATTGAAAACTATGTAAAAACAATGCCAAAAAGCGTATAAATTATCCGTTCATCAGTGGGTCTTCTAGGAATAGAACATAGTTGCTATAACCTTCCTGTGTCATCCATGTCATTAAATTTTTATCGTTTTTTTAATAAATATGTCATGACTGTCATATGATTTGAGGATGTTCTGGTTCTTGCATGGTCGAGGGAGATCAATAGGTTTTTTTTCTTTTTTTTTTCTCACGAGACAAACTCATTCATATGTGCTGCTTGCTGTAGTGGTTATTTCCTAATTGTTGGAGGGGCCATTGGTGGGTATATGTGTTTGAGGTGAATGCGAAGCCCCTAATTATACTCAACAGTTTACATTCTGCACCAGAAGATGATGAACGGGACAAACTCGATGCATATGTGGTAAGCTACTGTACTTCTTTTATTCAATATACAGCTATAGTATCTAATTCGATAGCATGTTGTTCGACTATGTTCGTTCCATGATTTTCAGGGGAGACTGTATGAGGATATGGCAAGCATTGCTATTCCTGTATTCGTTCGGACTATGTACGGCCCAACTCGTTCTTACGCCAGGGTTCCAAAACAATCGAACAAGTGAGATGAAATTATAACCCAACTTTGAGGCTTTTTAGTTTTCTTTCAATAATGGGGCATAGCATGTTAAAACTTTTTGTCATCCTAATTGCAAAAGTATTTTATTTTCCTGTAGCTTTGACTGTGGCATGTGCGTTATTAAGTTCATGGAAAATTGGACCGAAGATCGTGATTTTGATGAATGGGACGAGGTTTGTTCAATAAACATTTGCGCAAATGTCATTCTTCATGTTGTACAAATATCACTGTAACGGTTCTTAATACTAAATCACCTGGTAAATCTACTCACAGGATTCACTCAGATCATACATGGTGGAGTTGATGCTAGACATTATCTGTGGCCCACACAATGCATTGGTTCACCAGCTTATTTCATTATTGAAGGACAAGGTTAAACCTGTTTGGCGCAATCAACCATGGAACAAGAAAAGGGAAGTTAGTTCACCATTCACTGCACCTAGCACGAGGTCATTGATTGAACATGCGGAAGGATTACCGAAGGGGGCAATGCGCAAAGGGAGGAAGAAGTTGCTTACTTAGGTTTAGCTACAGTGAATTGAACTACCATATTATACTTATTTTACTTACTACTTATATTCTTAGGGATTTATATATGTCAGATTAGAATTAGTTGATTCCAGGAAGAAATTTTTTTCTACATTAAAAGGATTTATTGGTTATGTTACCTTAAAAGGATCTATGTTTTTTTGCAGCTTAGATTCCCAAATTAATCAAAGTTGTTTAGTAAAGTAATCATCTTTACGCATATTGAACCGAAAATTTGTTTGGTTATTTATTGTCACACGTTGTCTATTGTGTATTTCAGATTTGACTTGAATATGAGACGTTATGACCTATGGAATCACTTGTTTTGAGAGAAGATGCAGTGACTCCTTTGGAACGCAGGCCACAGATAGTACATGTTGAAATAGGTGATAAATAACCATCCACAAATACTGCTAAACTAAACATCCTAAAGGATACTATAATGAATATCCAGTGTAACTTGGTAAAAATTACAACATAACAACCCTTTAAAACGACTAGCTACGTACCACATGACCGTTTAACATAACACTGCGAAACCGTGATAGTTTAGTAAAACATAACCACCAATCATTGCACACACAATCACCCACGAATAGCCATCCATGTTCAAAGTGAAAATGAACATCTGATCACTTACAGAATTGAACATCCACTTTAGTTGAGAAAAAAAATCGTGTAGTTAATGTCTAGCACAAACGGCTACGTATCGGAAAACTATACAGTAAAGCATGTAGAAATCAAGTACAAATTTATTAACCTAACTTGTAAATTACAGAATAACCATTAACTATACTCATTATGCATTAAGTCTAAACGAAATTAAAAGAGTAAAGTGGTTCATTCTCATAAATGAAAAAAGGGTTCTGGAAATTAATAACATATGGACTTTTGCAACAACTGCCTACAAACCTTAAAACTAATATGAACCCTATAAACACAGAGATGAAAAAATAAAAACTATCACAACCTTGTCCAACTAATCCTAACTTTTGTTAAAGGAGCTTAACAAATACATGAAACCACCGGCTTATTCGGGAACATTCCGGCCAACGACAGTACCATGGTTTACATCTTGAGATGCGTGCAGACGAACCACCTGCAAAAAAAAAAGGCCAACAGTTATGTTCTTGCATAGTACTATCCCAAATAAACATACAAAGTTGAGATTAAGCCAAACATGTACCGAAGATGAATTCTTGTGTTTCCTCCGAGCTAAATTCTTGAAGGACTTCTCAAGGGCAGCGCCGAGCCTCTTACTCTTTTGGCCTGCACTTTGTCGTGACCTTCGATGGGCCTTGGATGTCATCAACACCGACAACGTTCGAACTCTGTGAGCCAATGCTGGTGTGGGTCTTTGACACGCTCTCGAACCTCTTCTTGGCACGGTGCGCAGCCAACTTGGCCCTTGTTTCTTTCAAAGCAGCATGCAACAATGCTGTTTCATCATCATCACTGATGAACTCTTAAGCAACATTATAAAAGTGTGCATACAGTCCCCTGAATGCAACATGACTCTCATCCGACCGACTGACATCATGGCTACTTTTGACATACGTATGCTTGCGCTTTATTTTCTTGCTCTATCGAGGGAGAATATAACAGGTATGTACTTTGTACACTTTATACGAATGGAAAACTTCAAGACAGTGACAGCACAACACACCTAAACTCTCGAAAATATTGCACTCACAACGAACCTCCTGTGTGGAACGGTCAAAGTGAACATCGTACGGAACGTATAGAATAGTATCGTTGACTAGTTTCTCCTCTTTCACCTTGATGCAGACCAATGGACCCTATTCATCAACTACATAAACTCTGCAATCAGCCTTCTTCACAAACTCAGTTTGAACATCCCTAAACATGCTCGTAGTGTACTCTTGCTGAAACTGTTTCTCCATAGGCGAGCTCATTGCACAAGGGTTAACTCCCTCGAGTCTGCAGCATCATCCTCCAATTCCCTCTGCTCTTTGACTCCAAGCACATTGTCATATTCATGAACAAATTGAACCAAGCTAGTCCTACTATGTAACAATCCACCGTAGAATGCGTGCATGCTCTCATTCCTTTGCGTACTCCTTATGGCCGCCCAAAATTCACCCTTGAAGTATATGGAGACCCACATGTGTCGGTCATCATACAAGTCTACAGAAAATAAAGAATCCCAATTTTAGCAAAGAAAGCTTACACCAAACTTATTAATACAAATCAGAAAAATCCAGATACCAAATAATTGTCAATTAAAGCGTATGAATTAATCATACACTAACAGACTTGACAGCCATGTGTTGTGATGTAACTTGTACTCATCTATAAATTCTGACCAGTTATCCTCAAATGACTCCTCAGTCTGAGAGTTCAACACAATGTCATTGAGGTCATCATACAAATCTCTGTACCGGCGGTAACCCCCAAGGTTGCTCGGTAACTTCTTCGTAATATGTCAGATGCACCATCAGTGGCGTGTGGCGGGTAATGTATTTCTGATCGCACGAAAAATGGACCGACATTGATCGGTTATGATACGTTGTGGAGCAATTCCCATGCACTTCACCCATTGGCTGAAAACCGACTCATAACTTGGGATTTCCTCATTCTCCAGCAAAGCACAACCGATGAGGGTTGACTTACCATGGTGGTTGACCCAACGAACGACACAAATGGTAATCCATGCCTACCAGAAAAACCAATCAGTCATAAGAAATGCCAATCATGATTAGATAGAGTTTAAACAAATAAAGGACACAACACCAATTGAACTACTTCATACATGTTTGTACTGTAGGTGCTATCAACTGACACAGCGTCTCCGTAGTATTCATACGACACCCTACATCTTGCATCCACCCTACCTCTTAAATTTACACTCCTCGTCCAACTTCACCGCGTAAAAGAAGTTTGGATTTATGTCCTTCATTATCATGAAGTAGCTCATCATCTCCCTGACATCCGCATTCACGTTGCTAGTTCAAAGCCTTGCTATTATATAGTTTCTTAAATCCTTCTCTGAGAATCCCAAGTTAGAGGGGCCTCCAGCCTCATTTGCCAAAGCAAAGAATGTCTTATTTGGTCGAATCCCAGCCTCATCATTATCCTCGATCACGCACTTCGCATGCATGGTCAGTTGCCTATACTCATGGTAGTGCACTGCCTTTCTCGCTGAACAAGGGGTGTGAGTGCGTCAACTCAACCTTGAACAAAACCCAGTCTTGCATGTCTTTATCAAACTTGACATATATCCTTGCCTTGCACCCAGCAGCTGAAATCGTATTCTTCCGCGTTGGTGCTTTGACACGAGACCCGCAGTACCCGTCGCGATTATAGTGTATAGCTTGGTTAAGGGGAGCCTTTGTGATCTTGTCATATGTTTTCGTCCTTATCTTAGTTGCAAATCCTACTTTCTTTGCATAGGTAACATAAAAGTCATGAGCCATCTGTAACTGCGCAAACCGCATTCCAGCTCTTGGTATTTCGTCTTCTTGTATGCAACCATGATCTGGTAACTACATTTTATATTAATCTGAAAGAAAAAATAATTACCATTACTTATCAAATGAAACATGCGAATTATGACTACACAAAATTAAACTAGATTTCAAAACCACGTCACCAAGCTCCATCTCTTCACTTCCAACCTCAGTAACATTCGACAGTTGTATGGCCTATAATTCCGAAACAAACACAGTAACCAAAAGGAAAAAAATCCTTATTAAAACTCATGTAAATAAAACCTCAAACACAATCACCAAAAACACAGCAACAGCTAGAAATCATGCCAATAGAATTATTTATTCCATTTTATCTATTATTTAAGGGCCTGCACCACCCTTTAGTTGCTTCTTTTTTCATTCAATAACCATCATGTAGAATTAGATACATAACATATTTTCTACACATACATGAAGAACATAAGCACACCATTCATTATAAACCACTCATATAGGCACATAATTAGTATATTCACATCAAATTTAGCACACACATAACCATATAAATCCATCAGTATGAAAAATAAGAAAATAATATGCAGGAAGCATATAGGCAAACCACATAATATGCAGAAAGCATATGAGCATATAAATAAAAAATATGCAAGTATCATATAAGAATACCATGCCATTATAAAACACTCATATAAGTATGTCATGATTAACATGCAGCAAATACAATTACCATACACTTTAAATTAGACCTCGATTTCAGCCCCTACATCACCCTATAGTTGCTTTTTTAATTCATTGAATGACCATCATGTAGCAACAATATATGCGTACCATACATTATATCGGACTCGGAGTTCAATCATATCGCACTCCATTAAATTATCTCGACTCTGTGGTATGCATGAAGGATGACCCTCACTTGAAACACGTTCGTCTTGCGATGTGGCCATTGGGAAGAAGGCCTTCCGACTGCGCACTCTCCTTGCTACAGGTCTGGGTTGCTGCGTCGGCACGAAGATCCCGCAAACCACCCGGACGCAGTGCGAACGACAGGGCGGTGGGAAGAGAGGCAGACGGCAATCAGTGATCGTGGCAGGGCTGAAGCGGCGAGATTCTCGAATTAATCGAGAGAATGGAGGTCACACCGTCTTGAGGGAGAGAGTTCGTTGTTCTGATTCTATAACTGACGGTAATCCTAATTTGTTTCAAATTTTAAATTAAAAAGAAATCAAATTTAATTAATTACCCATAATTTAATTTTAATTTTAATTTTAATTAAATCTCTATTATATGTATTATACAATAAGAATATTATCTCCTCGTACTTTTCCTAATATAAAACATGCCAACTTGTAATTGGTTGTGTACATATGGATGCATACGCAATTAATGTCACACTACTTGGCCAATAATTAATCCGTTATGATCAATAAGAAACATATTTCGGGTTTTAGAAGCTACATTGAAGTGACACACATAAATGACATAATGTACTGACTTATAGTTACGGTCAAAGGAAAAGTTTGGACTTCAAATATAAGTCAAATCGCATGTAATTTATGTTCAGACTCCATGTGGCCGTGTAATTTACGTTTAGAGTTTGTGATCACGGTCCAATTCAAGTCAATTAAAAATTTAAGCGTTACTTTGGGCCTGAGCATCAATTTCAAAGGTTAAATTGAATATTAATTTATATTAAAAATCGTGGGAGTTTAATTCATATTAAAAATCGTGGGAGCACATGTATATATGTTCATACTATCACTATGTAATGGTTAATTCAAATAAGGCATATAAGTACAAGTTCAATTATATTATTAAATTAGGATCTTTAATCTTATTTAAAATAAGAAAAAAAACTAAAGATTTTTATATAAGTACTATCATCGTTATATTATTCTACAACAGGTTATATTTTGATACCAGAGTCAAAATATTTTTATAAATTTTTTTTTTACTACATATAATAAAAATGCATCCTTTATTTTTATTATATTAAGATACAAGTTACAATTTTTTTATGATTTTTTATTGATGTAGCTATTCTCTTATTTTTTGATAATTTGATGATTATTTTTATTAAAATTTGATTTTTTTCATCTAATCTTGTAGTGTGATTGTCCTTTACTCTAATTGTTTACAATGCACCACATTCATCAAATACCACCTCGAATTATATTAACTGATTCGAATTCTAATTACATGGATGTAAAAATTTAACAAGAGACAATAAATTTTATTTTACTGAAAAATAGTTGGATCTATTCAAATATTATGATTAACCTAGTGAAATGTGGATAAAATTTTTTTTTTTTAGAAGAGCTCAATTTTTTATTAAGCCAAAATATTTTATTTTGTTTTTTGATTTTTTTTAAACTATTTCATATAATGATAATGGATTTTTTTTTATCGAAATTGATCTTTTTTTAAGATATAAATTATAATTTTATTATTATTTTATAGGATAAATACTATTCTAATTTAATATCAATTAAATTAATCATTGGATATATTATTGTAATGAATACATGAAAAAAGAACCAAACAACGTTTGTATTTTGACAAATGGTGTGATACTTTTAAACTATTAATACCTAACAATTAAACTTTTTAAAATAACAATAATTGGAAGCAAACGTACATGTGTGATGCTAAACATAATTGAAACTTAATAATTGGAATTATAATCTCTTTATAAAAAGAATTTTTCATTTGAATTTTGAGAGAAAAAATATTTGAAAT